>NC_142937.1:46145357-46340357 GCF_046866305.1 Octopus bimaculoides | reverse complement strand
CCACTGCGTGGCACCTTGGGCAAGTGTCTTCTACTATAGCCTCAGGCCGACCAAAGCCTTGTGAGTGGATTTGGTAGACGGAAACTGAAAGAAGCCTGTCGTATATATGTATATATATATATATATATATATGTATGTGTCTGTGTTTGTCCCCCAACATCGCTTGACAACCGATGCTGGTGTGTTTACGTCCCCCGTAACTTAGCAGTTCGCCAAGAGAGATCGATAGAATAAGTACTAGGCTTACAAAGAATAAGTCCTGGGGTCGATTTGCTCGACTAAAGGCGGTGCTCCGTCATGGCCGCAGTCAAATGACTGAAACAAGTAAAAGAGTAAAGTGTATTCTGCAAAATATGTTCGGCCATGGGAGAAACATTACTGGGGAATCAGATTAGGGTCAACAGCAGCAAAGGTATACAGCCATAGAAAATCTACCTCAATAGATTTTGTCAGACCCATGCAAGCATGGAAAAGTTGTTGCTAAAATGATGATGATGTAAATAAAGATGTGATTTTTTTCTTAACACCTCTCTATCACTGTTTGCAGGTTAATACAGTATAATGATGTGACAGGCAAAGAGTCAAGGTATCCAATTGACTGTGTCCCTCCAAAGCTAGAAAAGAAGAAAAAGCTCCTTTTACTCTTTGCTCGTTACATGGATGAATATCTCATCAAGGTAAGTGTCATCTGTCATTTGACTAAACATTCTATCACATGCTCATCTTTTACTTTTATTTATCTTTGGTCTTTTACTTGTTCCAGTCACTGGACTGTGGCTATGGTGAGACACTTATTTTTTAAGTCTGGTACTTATTCTATCAGTCTCTTTTGCTGAATTGCTAAGTTATGGGGGGGGGGGGGGCGCAAACAAACCAACATATACACAAAACAAGCTTCCTCACAATTTTCATCAACGAAGTTCACTCACAAGGCATTGATCAACCCAAGGCTACAGAAGAAGACACTTGCCCAAGGTATTGCCACACAGCTCACACTATCTTTGGTCACATAATTCTTCATGTTTCCTCACATCTACTGTCAATTTTTTCAGTCACCACAAAAAAAATAAAATGCTTATAGGCACAAGCATGGCTGTGTGGTACAAAGCTTGCTTCCCAATCACATGGTTTCAGATTCAGCCCCTCTACGTGGCAGCCTGAGCAAGTAAATGTCTTCTACTATAGCCTTAGGCTGACCAAAGTCTTGTGAGTGGATTTGCTAGATGGAAACTCAAAGAATCCATTGTGTGTGCATGTGTGTGTTTGTCCCCTACCACTACTTGACAATCAGTGTTAGTTTGTTTATGTCCTTCTTAGTGATTTGGCAAAAGAGACCAATATGATAAGTATCAGTCTTAAAAATAAAACAAGAGTAAGTACTTGGATTGATTTGTTCAACTAAAACTCTTCAAGACAGTGCCACAGTCCAAATGAGTGAAACAAGTAAAAGATAGAAGATAAGACACCTCATCATTATCATAACTAATATTGTTATCTTACACCCATTTCTCTATGATGGCATGGTAGGTTGGGCAGACCTGTCCAGAACAACATCTCACCACTTGTCTCAGTCCTTCCTCATGTAATACTCACAACTAATCTTTATTGTTAAATAGGCCGTGTTTTATTGGCATTGTTTTTACAGTTAGATGCTTTTCCTCTCACCAACCACTTCACACCACCATGGTGTATTTTCTCTTGTCATCTGGAAAAAAACCATCGTATATGTATGTATATATGTACATACATACACACTAATATCGAACAGTGAGAATGAGTGCTCAACCCTGCATTGATGGATAAATATTCTTTATTTGTGAGTTAACAAGGCTACCATTGGAGATGTGCCCTGTGGCAGGTTTGATAACCACTGAGAATTCTCGATATGAAACCAAAGGTATCTTTGTTAACACACAAAAAAAAAGGTGTGTGTGTGTACCCTTGTCTAAGCATCACAAGATGGTTGAAAACAAGAGCCATCATCACACAAGGGAGGTTGTTCATTTCTAGACTTCCCAGAAAAAAGCATGTCTGGCCATGTGAAAACATTACTTTGCTTGAAAACAAGTGAGGGCTGGTGAGAGGAAAGGCATCCAGTTGCATAAAATCTGCTTCAACAAATTCTGTCTTACTCATGCAAGCACAGAAAAGAGGATATTAAATAATGACAATGATTACTATTTGATTAAAACAAATTAAATGTTAACTTTCAGGGAGGAGAATTCACTGATTATTCAGTGTTAACTGATTCACCAATGGCTGGTTTATATCTGAAGAAATGGTTTCGTACTCCCAGAGCTATCCTTATGTATCTCAGCAATGGCACCCTACAAGTAAGTAATCTTGTAATTTTTCACATATTCTTTTATGTATTGCTACTAAGGACAGCTGAGGTGGGTAGGGTGCCGGATAACCAGCTGAGATGATAGGGTATTAGATAACTAACTAGAATGGTAGGATACTGGATAACTAGGTGGAGTGGTAAGTTACTAGATAACCAGCTGGATAACCACTCGAGAATGTGATGGTTCCTGATTTAAATAGGTCATTGTTGTTGTTTAGTCTCTGGTAAACTCAGATTGAGCTAGCTTTTAATCATTGTAATCCAACAATTACCATCTTGTGTTTTCTTTTTCAACATAGTGTATCTAGGATTACTTTTATCCAAAGTATCCTTCCATTTTTTTGTAGTTGTTGTTGTTGTTGTTTTAAGATAGTAAGCTGTATTCTAGCAGGTCTTGTGACCATGTTGTGCTCCCTAATTGATGGTATGGCTGCATATGTATCCCTTGCCTATTTGGACAGTCTACTCTCTTCCACATTCCCTATGCTATTGGTCATCTCTCTCTCTCTCTCTCTCTCTCTCTCTCTGTAATATATATATATATATATATATACACACACACACACACACACACACACACACACATATGTATTTGTATGCAAAGCAAATTAGCAGAGTCATGAGAGCTTAGGTTAGAACACCCTGCAATATTCGTTCTGCATATCTGCACTTTCCACCAAAGTCAACTTCACTCTTCATCCTTCCAGGTTGAAAAATAAATATTCTTCTCTCACTCACTCGCTCACTCGAAAATATTACCTTTGACAGGCTGATGTCCACTCTAAATGGCTTCAAATTCTTCATGTATTTCAAATCCCAGCATTATTATCCATTTGGGCTTGAAGATATGCACCAGCAATCTCATAATCCCTTTTTGGTATTTTATTCTTAAGCTAGCTGAGGTATTTTGCTTTCCATATAAGCCTTAACGTTACTTAAGGGGATGAGCTGGCAGAATTGTTAGAGCATTGGAAAGAATGCTTATAGCATTTCTTCCAGCTTTACATACTGAAGTTGACTTTGTCTTTTGTCTTTTGGAATCAGTAAAATAAGTACCAATTGAGCACTGGGTAAGTAAGTAAGTACCAATTGAGCACTCGATGTAATCAACTTGCTCCACCTCCAAAATTTCAGGCCTTGTGCCTATAGTAGCAAGAATTATTTATGTTACTTAAGGTACAAGGATGCGTATTCATAAAAGACAAGTTGTGTGATGTTCATACCTTTCTCAAGAGTAGTGATGCTCTATAAATTGAAATTTCTTTAAATGGTAATTGAAACCATGTTACAGTCTCTTATTATAAATATGACAGATGGTAGTGCCAGCAGAGCACAAAGAGTAATGACTACATTATTGCATAATGTAGTTATGTCTGTTATCATTCTGGGTTCAAATCACATAATAGCTGACTTTGCTTCTTTTCATTCACTTTGAGTCTGGTACTGGGTGGAGGTGGTTAAATTGACTGTGTCCTTAAAGAAGGGAAGGCAATTCTATTAGCCCTTATAGACAGGACTTCCCTCCTGACAGTTAATGACTCACACAAATTACACCTTTAATTAGCATTCAGATTACTCTGTCAAATGTAATGCTTATTTATCCTTATTATTTTGAATTAATCATGCATTATCTTCATGATGTTAATTAGCTTTGTGATGTTAATGATGCAATTACTTATTTTTAGAATGGCATTGTAGGGTTGGTGTTATAGGCTGACTCTGGCTGGTTTGAACATAGAAGAGGTAGAATATTTTAAAAGTTACAGGGTTATATGAGACAGTGAAGACGTCTCTATTTGGTTGCTCAGTTTGCTTGAAATAGCAGCCAAATTTCCCTCATATCACACCTAAGTAACTTAAAAAAATGGAAGGACATATTGCATAATGTAGTCTTAGATTTACAGTCTAAAGAAAAAACAAATACAAGAATGTTCAAGGCCAAACCACTTTTGATCATAGAATGACCTCAACTAGAATGAACTGAGGTTAAATATCAACAACAATTGACTGGCAAGTGAACTAAAGTATATATAATTCTGTGTACTGCTCAAATATATCATGAAATACCTGCTCTCATTATCTCTTTAGTCATCCTTCTTTACATACACACAAAAAAAACATTGCTATTTTGTTTTGTTTTTATTCAGAATTGTCAGGTTTCTGTCTCGTGTTTTCCAAATGTTATTTTTAAAAAACTCAAGATCTATTGAATCATAAAAAAAACCCATTAGTATGAAACATTATACCTGAAAAATGTCTCATTTTGTTAGAACTCTTGTTGTCCAGGTGACATTGAACTCCAGAATACTGTCTTAACCTAAATTCAGACTATAAATAAGACTCTTTCTTCTCCTTTGCATTAAAATGTCTCTCTGGTTTCTCATTACAATAAAACCCCATTTTCGGGGGGGGGGGGGGGGGTTATTGCTTTGTATATTAATGTCTCTGTACTGGAAGGTAGAGGAGATAAGTAAGTTCTATTTAAAGGCATCTTTCACTTTATGCACCTTGTTGTAAATGGGATATGACCAAATTGACTGATTTTTGTTTTATACAGCTTAATCCAGTGGTTTTCAAAGGTCCCACCACCATCACCAAAATATTAAGGAAACTTATTCCCCTTCTCTATTTGTTAATGAGAAAACAAAACAGAGTTTGCATTCTTTGCCATGCTGTTGGACAAGTTTAAAAAGTTTAAAGCCATCTTAATTTTTACTAAACATGACAATTTTTTGCCATAATTTTGAAAATCTCTAAAGCACTTTCTCCACCCCCACCCCCAATGACTCTGGTTCCTTTCTATGAGAAACACTGGTCCAGTTAGAAGGTTGTGATTGTGAGCTTTTGCTAGACCTCTGAGACTGGTAAAACTGATGCTGAGTTTTAACCCTTTAACATAGAAACTAGTGATAACTGTTTTATGTTCAAAATGGCCAGCCAGCTTCTCACACCTACCCTACAATATCATTCTAAAACTAAACAATCACTTCATTGAAATCCCTTAGCTACAAGATAATGTGTGATTGATTCAAAACAATGTGAATAAATAAGTTTACATTTGAATGCGAAAAAGTTAGATTTAGCTTGAACATTTGTAAGTTGATGGCTGTAGAGAAAATATGATAATGATGGGGGACGATCTACAGGTAGGGGTGAGTTGGATAAAGTGGTTAGTATAGACCTAATGACAAAAGGTCAAAAGGTGAAGGTAATATGTATAAATAACTAGTTCAGAGGAGAGGAAGCCATTGTATTAATGATAAAATGGCTAGAGTGAGGAGAGAATGCAGCATGTATGTGAATTACAGATTGTATTGTGTTAGAGGATTGGGCCTTTGCCAATCAGTTGTTTGACTTTCATTTGTGTGTAGTCAAAGAAGAGATCAAAATTGTCAATGGATCAGAATGAGATGATTGGGCATTCAACCTGTTTTGGTGACAGTGCATTTTGGCACTAGAGGCACACATGTCTGCATAGAAATATACATATACACATAGAGAGAGGGTGAGAGAGAGAAAGAGAAAGTGGGACCTTACATATAAATACTAACATAACTAGATGCTCATATACATAAATAGAAAGACAGAGGTTGGGGAAGAATGAGAGAAACATCAAAATGACTCAGTGATGCCAAATAAGCAGCACCCAAACAGCTGTGCCAAAACATCGCACCCCTTCTCTGGCCATAGGTAAGGGATATGAGTGTCTAATGATACGAATTATTGTAGAGAGTTCAGAATGACAAAAGATATGGCTTCTGTATGAGTAATGTTTATGTGGTAGTAGCATGGGAACTGAGAGGAGTTGTGGATATTAGTCATTGAGACCAGTCAATGACTACAGAGAGTGGTGATGTGAAATGTATTCAGTGCAAACTGTGAGGTAGTGGAATAACTATTGGTGGTTAGAGAAGTTTGGAGAATAGATGGATTTAGAAGGAGCCAAAGTAAGTGGAAGTTTCTCTTGAAAATATCCACATGTGAAGTGAGAAGAAAATACACTCTCCTCACCACTTTACAGAGTGAAGTTGGAGTAGTATGTAACCAAGATAGCAAAGATATACTGTAGATAATGGGTGAGAGATTTGTGTCACAAAGTGGAACATGTGGCTCTCATGTTGGTAAGAGATGGTGGAATGTGGTAGGTTGGACCAAAGCTCACAAATGATTCTAAAAACAATATAGAGTGTTTACAGGAAGATTTGGCTGCTTTTTCTATCAGATTGGGCAATCACAAAGGGGTTTCCCTATTAGTTCATAATTAGTTTGGCCACATCTTGAGGTTTAAATCTGTTCAATCTTTTATCAAATGTTATAATGAATAACCAGTGTATAGAGATGGAAGAATTGTTTCAACTTTTTCTTTTGTTTCATTTCAGGTTAATGTTTTGAGTGACCACACCAAGATTATTATTAGTTGCAATCAGAACAACTACTTCGTCACTTACATTGACAAAAGACGGCTTGCTCACACATACAGTGTAGTTTCTATCATGAAGAACAGCTGCCAACCAGAGCTAAAGGAACGTTTACAGTTCACTCATAATATGTTGGAACATTTGATCAACAGTGAAGGTGAAAGCATCTGATCTTGGTCATTGGTACCTATGGAAAAAATAAATTTCAAATATAGAAGGAAGATTGAAAGAAAAAAATATACAAATAGATGAATAAATGAAACAGCAATCGGAAATTTCATTCAAACACAGTTTAAAAGTTATTGCTTAGTTTAACAGGACTGAAAGTCAGTGATATATTATTTAAGTATTTTCTATTGAATAAGAATAATAATTAATAATTACAATACTAAAAACAGTGAGCTGGCAGAATCATTATCACACTGGACAAAATGTTTAGTGGTATTTCTTCCAGCTTTATGTTTCAGAGTTCATATTCCACCATGGTCAGCTTTGCATTTCATCCTTTTGGGGTCAATAAAGTAAGTAACAGTTGAGCACTGGGGCCATGTAATTGACTAACACCGTCCCCAAAATTTCATACCTTGTGCCTATAGTAAGTAGAAAGAAATAATAACAATTAAAACAATGAGGTTAATGAAAGATGTATATAATGTTAGTAAATTAAATTATGTTAATTAGTCCTTAGCTTAATGTTTCAATCTTTAACAAAAATTCATAGACATAGATACAATGGTTCAATGACACGTTAAGCTTGCATTAGCTTGAATCTGATCATAAATGCCAATTAAGCAGGCTAAAAAAAAAAAATTCTGAAAATTTCGCTGTAATGCCAACTGTATGCAATCTGCAACTACAGTGTGCAAACTGTATATAATGATTGTTATTGCAAAGATATATATATATATTTATATATATGTATTCCACTGTTATTTGTATTATAAATTCAATAACCAGCTAAAGGAGAGCAGGTATAATTTATCATACCTCCTCTCTCTATCTTTTAAATTTATCAATTTTTATCTCGTTTAGCCCACCGTCATATCTCTCAAGCTGTCTCCTTCATTCTCATTCCTTCCCTACTTCTATTTTTTTTTTCCTCTTTTGATTTCTTGTACCTCTCAGGGTCACCATAACCTCTTACATTCCGTTCACATTTAGTGTTACACAGCTAATCTTCCTCTAAGCTCCAGTCTTTTTCTCTGTAAACATTTCCCAACTGTCCTTCAAAAAATGTTCGCATTTATTTCTCAAACCTACTCTACTAGATTCAATACACAACTTTGTGTGTGTGTGTGTGTGTGGGTGATGATTTTTATATCATAATGGGTGACAGTTACTTCTCAGAGGAGTTTCCTAGCTGCTTGGCAAAATTTATTACTGTCACCCTTTATAATATAAAAAAAATACATGTATCTACTCTATATTGTGTATTGAATTCTACATCAGATAATGCTGCGGTAAACCATTCATCCAGGTATGTTAATCACTCACATTACTACATAAGTATATATATATATATATATATATATATACACACACACACAAACACACACACACACACACACACACACACACACACACACACAGACATACACAAACACACACACACACACAGACATACGCAAACACACACACACACAGACATACACAAACACACACACACATACACACAATATCTAGTGACTGACTGATTAAATCATAAGAATTCTGGGCTTTGATGACAAGAGTAACAAGCAATAGTAGTTATAATTGATTATAATCCAGTCATCAAATTGATCTTGTTCTTTGGTAAATTTGATCCTGATGCCTAGAGATACACTGGACAGCAGCAGATATTCTAAGTGAATTTGTACTGAAAGAAAAGTCCACTTCTAAAAGTAATATATTTATTAAACTTGACCTTTTTTCTTTTTGTTTGTTATTTTTTTTTTTTTTCTGCTACTGGTTTTGGATGAGACAAGACTTAGTTGACATGCCTTCATGTGAAAATAGTACATTATGAAGGACCTTTTTATTCATGTATTTCGTTTCTATTATCTCCTTGAAATCTCATTTGTAATAATGAGAAGTAAAACAATGAATATATTTTATTTTTTTCTTCTGGGAAGTGGAATTGGTTCAAATAAGATTTTTTTCTTGATCTTTTATTGTCTGCAACTTATTTCCTTCCCTTGCAACTGATTTAATTTAATAAATTGTAAAATAAAATTTATAGAATTCTTACAAATTTGACAGAGATGAATAAGTTTATGAGATCCATTTTTACCATCAGTTTGGTTCTTGATTAAATTTGTTGGTCTAGTCTCTAAAATCAAATTATCTCTTGTCACAACTGATTTCCAATCACAAACCAAATCTAAACAATCTTAGAATTACTTCTACTAAATTTTACTGCAATAATAGTATTTTTATTTTCTACTCATTTCAATCAATATTTTCTGTTTGCTTTTAGGCAACCTATGTATGTATGTATGTATGTATGTATGTATGTATGTATGTATGTATGTATGAATGCATGCATGTATGTATGTATGTATGTACGTACCTACGTACGTACGTACGTACGTACGTATGTATGTACGTCCTTACATTACAAAACATATATATGTATATATATATATATACTCATACATATATATACACATACATACATATATATTATATATATATACATATATATGTGTATACACACACTCACACACGCATGCCTACACACACATATATATATAATAATTATATGTATATGTATGTATGTATCTATATGTATTCACACACACACACATTATGAAAGTCAACTCAGTGGTGAGTATGACCATTACTTGTTAACGAGCTGTAAAGCAAAGATTACTTTTTAGTCCAGTTGATGATCTGCAACTTTTTACACAGCCATTACATACATGTTTGTTCTCAGTTAAATGCAATGTAGAATCATAACATTTGGTATTGTATGCAGACTCATGTCTTTTCAGACAGACATATGTTCTTTCATGTGGCAAAGATTTATTAATAGATTGCTTTGGTTCATGTTTTCTTGAGTGAATAACTAGACCAGCCTTAGCCAGATAAACTTAGTTATAAGTTGAACATTTGAAGGAACTATTAATATCTATATTTCGCATCAGGAAGTGCATCTCAAGAAATTCTGTTCTGTCCAACAGATGTGAACATTAGAATAACAGACGTGAAAAGAATGATGATGGTGACATTATCACAGAGTAATACTATAAAACTCTGTAATTAATGTTATCAATGAGTCATGGGTAGCATAAGATGCATATACTTTGGATAACACCCTGAATCAGAAACAATGACCTTGTGTTCTAGCCAAACCAAAAAGTACATAGCAATAGGGCACCTGAAGACAGCTGGAAAATTTACTATCAATGTAAAGAATCGAAACAAAAGATGTGGTCAATAGAGCCAAAAACCAAGTTACCTGTTTCTCTAGGATACACATTAACACAAACCTGGATATATATTGTTAATTGATATGGCTCTCCTTAATTTTTAAAATTCTGTGATTGAGATTTTTGTTGTTATGTATCCCACTGCATGGCACTTTGGGCATTTGCCAGGCTGGCATGGGTTGGATGTTTCAACAAGAACTAGCAAGCCAGAGAACTGCATCAAGCTTCAATGTCAGCTTTGGCATGGTTTCTACAACAGCATGCCTTGCCTAATGCCAAGGGTTAACTAATACTTCATGAGTGAAATTTGGTTGATGGAAACTGCATAGAAGCCTGCTGTGTATGTGCTTGCATATCTTTGCATTGATACAGTGTGGGCAGTGGTGATGTCTGTTTACATCCTGAAGCTCAACAATTCAACATGGGAAAACATATGGAACAAAGTAACTCACTTGAAAAGCAAGGAAAAGTTAGTGTCAGGAAATGCATTCAGCTGTTGCTGACTGCCTCAGAAAGTTCTGGCCAGCCAATATCAGCTTGGGAAAACCAAAATGATGATATTATTATGACAGGGGAAGGTGGTGAGCTGGCAGAATCATCAGAGCATTGTAGAAAATGTTTTGTGGTATTTATTCTGGCTCTTTACATTCTGAGATCAAATCCTACTGACTTTGCTTTTCATCTCTCCAAGGTTGGTAAGATTAAAGTAATAATCAAATACTGGGGTTGATGGTATTAACCAAATATCTCCCCTCAAGATTTTCTGCCTAAACTAGAAACAGATGTTATTATCACAAGAGGATTCTACAAACCCTTATAAGTAATATAAGTCATAGGTTAGATACCTCTCATCTAAATGTTTAAACATTCTACAAAAACAAAACAAATCAAACTATAAACGTCTCAAATAATTAGTAATTATCATTAAATGAACATTGACTGGATTGCTTTCTCTCATTTTGTTTTCTTGCATACCATGTTTACTTATGTATAAGTCACATCCCTAAAATAGTGTTAAATCTTGGTACAAAATTTTTTCCCTCCATAGTTTAAGTTTTGTCCTGTGCATAAGTTGCATCCCAGTTTTTTCAGTCAAAACCAAGTGTAAAAATAGTGTGAACTACACACAAGTAAATACAGTATATATATGAGGCTTTGGTAATTCCATTGATTTTGTTTCTTATTCTGCAGCTTTTTATACTTAAAAAATGGTTTAACTATTTTATATTTGCCTGAGTTAGGAAAAAAAACCTTCAAAACCAATAATTTGATTGAAATCTTCCATTTCTCATCAAGAACCAAATCTAGTTATCTTGAATTAATAATATTTGAACCAAAGAGGAATGTATTTTTTTTTGTTTTTTGCCATGTATTTATTTTGATTTGGTTGATTATGAAGTTTACATAAACATCCCTTCCCACCAAATCAAAGCCGTTAATTTTTTGTGTTGTTCTTGTAATAAAAGTAAAAAAAAAAGGACAAAACTTTTGTATGGTTCTTACATAACTGCAAGAGAATTAACCTGAATAATTACTAACTCATGAAATATTTTTTAAAAACTATTTTTGCCTTTTCGATTTGTACATAGTTCGTGTTGAAGAAAACAAAATCCGTTCCAGCTTTTATAATTAACCTTCAATATAAATAAATAAATAAATAATACTTCATTATTAAAGAATCTGTCACATCGTTCATTCAACAAGCAATTCCAAGGGAAAGTTGTTTTCAAAATCATATTTATTCATATTAGCAGCTTAAGAGGTAAAAAGGAACTCATTAAATTATGAAATGTACATATATATATATATATATGTGTGTGTGTGTGTGTGTGTGTCTGTGTGTGTGTGTGTGTGTATGTGTGTGTGTGTGTATATATATATATATATATATATATATATATATATATATATATATATATATATATATATATATAAGACCTGTAGTGTGGCTACATTGGAAAAATTCAGAGTAGGACTGCAAAACATCTCCTTTCGTGTGAGTGATTAACTTGAACAAATGGTGACTCACCCTTTGCCTCCTCTCCTAACCAGTGTCACAATGAGAACTCCCAGAAAATGGTATCAAATATCTGAGGCAATAGGGGAGGTTAATGACAATATTTTCATGGTAATTGACAGAAGATCCTTTGATTAAATATATATTTACCAACATCAATCAACTCTAACCATGTGTGTATATATATATATATATATATATATATATATATATATATATATATATATATATATACAGGCAAAGCTTGTCAATAATTGATTTCAAAATATGAGACTTAACTCGAAAAACGACATAGCACAAAAAATATTTTAAGAGATTTATTAGCTTATATCTGTTTTAATAAATTGTTTATTCATATTTTCACATGTATTTTATTTGATTTTCCACCTCAGTATAGGTTTTTAAGTGTATTTTATTTTTAAAAGTTTATGCTTTTAAATATGTTCATGAGACCAACATAAAGTTATATAAATAAACTGAAGTTCAGGTTTTTTTTTTTCCATTAATTTCTTAAAAGTAAATAGAAAACACTGAAACTCTGTAAGTTGAGTTGTTGCATGTAGAAAAAGAAAGTATTAAACAGAATAGCTCTTCCAAGTTAAAGATACATGCAAATCCTATGATGACTTCTGAATGTAAGAAGATGGTGCTATTAAGTTAGACATGGCCTGGGTCAATACTGGCCAAAACCTATCAAAGTAACCTGCTAGTTCAGAAAATCCAACATTGAATGTCATCATTATAAGAAATCAATGAGGAACCCTCTATGTAGTCACTCAACCTTCTAGATATAGCAGTGAAATTTCCCTCAAATCACACCCTGCCATTTTGGGAATGGAGTGCATACTTAGGATAACATACACTTCTGAAATTACAAGACAAGCATAGCTGGGTTGTCTTTGATCATGTGTCTGCTCAACAAGCTCTGACCTAGGGTTGAACAATGAGGGCAGCAATATATAATAAAGAACTGTATAATGTGATTGAGAAGTATCAACTTATTTGATGTTGTACTTTATACAATTTTCAACACAGAGGACGTAGTTGGTGATAATGTTATGTGTGTGTGGATAGAGATTTATACGATTGACATGAGTTAATATATGAGAGACAAGCTTTCAATACCCATTTTGTAGAGTTTAATGTAATACAGCAAAAACGATAGAACTCTAAGACCTAAGGCAGCTATAATTTTGCTTTGCAAAGTTCTGCTACATTGCAGAATCATGTTCAGCAGAGTGCCTTTTTAATACTATGGAAGAAACAAAGTGGCTAAAGCATATTTATGTGAAAAAATTGTAACTGCCCTAGGTTTTATTATTTGACTGTGTTACATATCATGCTAGTTGAAGCAGAAGAGAAATTTTGTACCAAGAACACCATCTATCAGGGGAAAAAAAGTAAGGGAGGCAAGTAGTGTTGGGATTGCCAATGTGCTAAAAAATGTTGTTGAGTAAGTCAGCTACCTGGTGTGGCTTGCATTATAAAATCATTATATTTGTATATCTGATAAGATGTAAAGGTCATTAAAGGCGGGAAATTCATTATTCAAAACCATTTCTCAGATATCAATCAATGATATTGTTTATATGCGTGTAGATAATGACACAATAAAACTTTATTAAAAACTCCTTTTTTTCCTTTCTTCGTTAATCTAGTAGTAACTCCAAATAACATTCACAAACTCTCATAGAAAAAAATTTAACCCAATGAATCAGTGTCTACAACAATGTTTGAAGAGACATTACCACTTTCTCTAACAACACACATTCTTATGATCGATTTGAATCTTGAATTAATAGATTGAATGATCCCATAGCTGGCTGATAAATGTTTTGATTATTAGTCTGTGTTTTGACAGTCCATATCTGTGCTATGTCCATAGTAAAAAGTACTCGACTTTTGTAGTAAAGCTTCCACCGAAGTTCAAAACCCTCTCACCCACAATTCTAGCTTAGAACATCAGCATAATTATATTTCTAAGCATGAATGCCTATGTGAGCATGGTTCAACTAATCAGAATTGGGCATGTTATAACAATTGATGTAGTGAACTTTAAAAGAAGTGCATGAATTTCAACCAAAAGTTCTGGAAGTTTGATTAAGGGTTATAAAAAAAATCTAGCTAACTAAACCCCAGTACCAACTGTCCAGAAGTCCACACGGAGCCATGTTGTTCAGCTTTGTGAAATGGTCCCTCACCCTCTTCTATGTTCCCTTTGATGCTACATAGAACTGTGTCACTCAATGCCATGGCATGTTCTCAATTTTTTTAATTGTTTCACCTAGAACGACCTAGGATGCTACTCAAAGCTGCGTAAGTCAGTTTTCTGATGAAGTGTTCTCTTTCTTTCCACTAAATTTATTCTTAGCAATGATGGGCTGTCTTCATATTACTATTTAACATACCATTCAGTGAAAACATGTATATATTCAGTGCGATATCTCTTGAATGATGTTTTATTTACTCAACTGTTGTAAATATGTAAATACAAATGTTCTGGCTTTATTAAAAATTATGTAAATGTATATAAATATCAGTGTGGTCATTGTGAATGTAACATGCAGCCACCAGATGTTATCCATCAATAACTATCTAACAACCTTTATACCACACTAAATTTTTAATGATTTTGTTAACCAATCCAGAAATAGGTACCATATGGTCAACAAGGAAATCTCTGTTTGGTAACTTGATATGCTACAAATAGCAACAAAATTCCTTTCAAATCTCACCTTATGATCTTAAAACTTGAAGCAGACTTTGAATAATTTAGTCCTGGATAATACTGTCTAAAATAAGATGGAGTGATTCTGGCTGGAATACTTTGATCTAGGCTAAACAACAATATAGTATAGTTCACAACTGTAAAATCAGCAAATGTTTTGTTTCTATTACTATTTAGTTCCTGCTCGTCCTCAGACTCATGCTTCAACAGTTATTTTCGGAATATTTTCCCATTATGCACCGTTTTGGGGGTATTTATACCCTCAAAACCCTGAGTATCTCAATAACCACTGGTCCAATTTACGCAAAACTTGTTTTATTCCGTTTGTCTTCACATTTCAGAGCACTTTACTTTCAATGTATTTTCCCCATTATGCGCCAGTTTGGATGTGTAACATTACAAGCAAGCAAGCAAGATTGAAGTTTATTCTTAATGTATTATATATATATGCATACGGGTAGATCCATTAGAACAAAAAATGGACAGATTTTCGCATATGCAGATATGAACTGCAAAAGCAGAAATTTGATCTACTGCATTAAATGCCCGAATTGCGACGAATTATATATATAGGCGAGACAGGGAATGCATTATCGGAACGCTCACGAGTCCACAGACAGCAAATCCGGAACACTAATGTTCACTAAACTCCACTGAGCGAGCATATAGACATGTGGTCAGAAAATGTTTCTAATTTTTCCTTTCTACAAACTACATGACACAAGTGAGGTTAGAAGTAAGATAAAAGATATAAATACGAACAAGTTACAGAATATTGGTACGCCTGGCAAACCGTGATGTTTAAGCAGATTGGTCAAAAAGGTATTCTAAAAATTCAGCTTGTTGGAGCGTTCTAGGAGGTACTAAAGTTGTCAAGAACTCAACTGTCAGTTAAACACATTTGAAATCTGATGATTAAACTATGCATGAAAGCGTTAATTTAACTTTAATTTAACATTATGAGCATTACAAGATATTTTTTTAATGTTAAAATACCATAATAAAAAACGTAAAAACCAGACCATGTTTTATATTTATTCAACTGATATATTATTCTATACACATTTACACAAATTCGAAACAATATATATATGAGTGTGTGTGTGTGTGTGTGTGTGTGTGTGTGTGTGTGTGTGTGTGTGTGTGTGTGTGTGTACACATACACACACACACGACGGGCTTCTACACAGTTTCCGAGTACCAAGTTATTGGTCGACTTGAGTCTACACTTACCCAAGGTGTCGCGCAATGGAACTGAACTCGATATCACGTAGTTGCAAAGTGAGCTTCTTAAGCACACAGCCATAGAAATCCTTGTGGTACTTGTTAAAATCTCACGAAAATTAACTTTGCTTTTCATCCTCTTGGGATCAATGAAACAAAGTTCCAGTCTAGGGTGTCGAACTGGAGGAATACTTTGTTGAAGTTAACAAATATATAACAAATATCACGTCTTGAATTGTCTGCTTTGTTAAAGTGCACACTCGCCACTGCATTCCATACTTAGTTATACTGAATTAAAATTTCAGGGTCGTCTCTCTCTGTTTTAATCAGAATTACCCAGTTAGATAATGAGTTATTCTCATCAATAAGAGTATGATTTTGATAAATTAAAATTTGTTGGTTTATTATATTAAGTATGCTAATGTCTACTTTACTATGTAGTTTTTATGCGGCTGACGTTTCAGGCTATCTTTTCCTGTCATTTACATACTGTAAAACACGCATTTCCCATACTTTGGCTCGAAGGTTGACTGGTATGTTGATGACTAAAACCAGCTATGAAATAATTTTCGTTGTTATTAAATCCTAGCTCAGTCCTGCTCGAGCAGACCTATGATAAAAGCGTTCTATTTGTAGCCGTCGAACCATTTCAATTTCTTTTTTTTTTCTACTTACATAATGTATCTATTACTCCATTATCCAATGTATCCCAACTTCTTTAAGACGGTAATATGTGATGTGAAGGAAAATTTTAATTGGTACTTCTAGAATGTAGAGCGATCTCATAGAGGCTCCACTGTTGGCTCATGAAATGACTTTCGTTGCTGAAAACAAGAGAGAAAGAGAGGGAGGATACTTTAATAGAAATCAGCCAAATTTTAATGGACTCTTTCGCTCATCGACTTAGCTAAAGTAGTGAGATGAGATTTAAATATCCATATTCTTGCTTTCATTTTAAGCGATTCTAATTAACATAGCAGTTCTTAAACTTCTCTCGGAATAAATATAGTAAGAATAGTTGTCTCTTTTTTATTTCATTTATTCATTTTTTAACGAAATGTCAGTTTCATAAATGGTCTTCTTGTTACATAACTGATGATAGATAGATAGATTTGATGGATAGATAGATAGATAGATAGATAGATATTACAATTTTCAGTAAATTGTAAGCCTGAATCCACTTCTCGCCAACCCTGATACCAACCCCAACCCTTCTCTCTTTAGAATTTAAATTTTTATTTGCTGAATTTCTCTTCTGAAAACACCTCTTGATTTACAAGCTCTTAGCATTCAGATTATAATTTATTTTACGTTTAAAACTATATTTAGCTGAATCTTTCTGTTATAGTATTTTCTCTTTTAATGTGGTCTCTCCTGCCACTACTAACACCACCCTATGTTGATCGAAAATCTCGGCCGCATTTACCAAAATGTGTCTGGTAGCAAGAATGTTGAACTATACTGAAATGACTAATAGTAAAAATATTTGTCAGTTCAACCTTCATTCAAAGATATAGAAAAGGCACTCTTCGGGCTTAATTTTACAGCCAAACTAGATATAGATATGATGATTCAACAAAAAAAGCTTCGATGAAGTCACTCTATCTGCAAGAAACAGCATTGAATTTCCTTCAAATCATATCCTAATGCAGGTTTCGGCAGTTTCTATTTATTCTTTAATATTTGCCCAAGGTCCGTATGTATGCTATATCTTGCATATAAAATATCCATATGTATCTGTTCCCATTTTCAACGTGGATATTTATAAAAGCAAAAATTAAATCTTGATACAAAAGAAGACTCTAAAAAGTCATCAACTACTCAACGGCCCACAAATACATTAAATTCAAAACTTGTTTAGAAAAGGTCTGAGGCCTATCTATTGCCTGTTCTTACCCTAACATTTTGTAGTATGAGAGACGAAGTGCCTCTCAGGTTCTCTTGAAGCATCGACTTTCCAGCTGGATTACATCCTAAGGCTCCCTAGCCGCCTGACCTCTGGCCAGAACCTAACAGCAAATTCCCTCTAGTTCTCAAACTTTTTCAAAATTTCCGTCCTACGGTCCCCTCCCATTATTTCGAGGCTTAGCGGACCCCCACCCCAACCCCAAAATGAAAAAAATCAGAAAAGACGAACAAAGCAAAATGACCTTGTATAAAATAATTTTTCATGAGATAAAATTTTACTGATAAAAGAAAAAATTTCAACGAGAGGGATGAACTTGTTTGGTCTGTAATATGTCCTTAATATTAGGCTGCGTTTATGATAATGCGACCCTCATGGCATGCGCAGCATCCAATTTATTGCGAACCTTTGTTTCAATTGCGAACCTTTGTTTCAATTGCGAACCTTTGTTTCAATTGCGAGTAAAGTTGCAAAAGCCGTCTCACATTCGTACATTGTTGCGAATAGAACGATGAATTTGAGGGCCAATTTGGCGACATCAGGATAGGACTGAGTCATTTCAAACCAGAATTCACTGAAACGGCCAGCACCTCATGAACATCACCTGATACTTCGGTTTGACAGGACACTAATGATAACAAAAATCTTTGTGGCTCAGCTCAACAAAACATTTCATATGCAATATTTTAGGGTCATATCTTGTTTGGTTAAGGATGCAGTGGCCTCTGCTTCTGCCGATAAATTTAGAAAGTGCAATGGAACGAAAGAATCATTTATAGTAGCGCTCCATAACCAGGTATCTACCTCTAGTCCGAGGCCAAATTGAAAGGTAAATAGGTCTTTTCTCTTTGTTAGTGGACAATCCCACAGACATCAGTTTTGAGGGCTATATTCATTACCCATACTTATATTAGTAATCTTGTAAATGTTTATATTATATTATTGTTATGCTTGCTTAGAGTTGTGTGATCGAATCTTGTCAAAGATGCTAAACTTCCTTCGTTTTGAGATTCATAAAACTACTGCTGCTGCAGTAGTTTTATGGTCACGAATGACCATGGGATTGCACCTAGAAAGTTACCCTTCGTGGCACAAGTCCGGGCAAGGTTGTTTATGGAAGACCAGCAGTCGCCCATGCATACCAGTCTCCCCTATCCACGCCATCAGTGTTATCCAAGGGAAAGGCAAAGGCCGATACAGCTTGGTACCTGTGACGTCGCAACTCATTTCTACAGCTGAGTGAACTGAAGCAACGTGACGAGATTCGAACTCACAACTTTGCAATCGTAAGCTCGACGCTCTAGCCACTGAGCCATGCGCCTTCACTCATAAAACTACTACTAGAAACATAATTTAGTAAGCGTCGTAGAGCAGAGGTCAATTTTCAGTCAGCCGAGTTCTCACTGAAATTCTTGGCAAAACTACTTTACTTCCATTGAAAATTCATAAAAAGCAGACCCTCTTATCTCCCACACCCGAATTTATGGTCTTGCGTCTTAATAATGAAACAAATATATCTAAGGCCTTCATTGACCAGTGTTGATAATGTAACTGCACGTGGAATGTTCCTCTCTAAGGCGCAGGCCTGGACAAAATTTATTGTTGAAGACCAGCTGTTACCCATGCAATCAAATTTCTCCTCTTCACACCAGCATTGTTATCCAATAGAAAGACAAGGACCTTGTCAACACAGCTTGGCTCCAGTGACGTCGTAGGTATTGGATTTCGGAACATAAAAAGCCGGAACGGATAGTGCAAGGCATCTCGTCAAAAACTCGAACAACTCCACTAATCAATCACCTTTATTCTGAACAATAAAAGAACCAAAAGTGAAGTTTACCTCGATTGGATTTGAACTCAGAGAGCAGAGAACTGAAATAATATCACAACGCTTTCTATTTCATATTTTAGTAACTCCACCAATCCACCACTTTGCGTTGGTTCATTAAAAAAAAAAAATCTCTTTTGAAAGGATTATAGGCAAAATTGATCCCGGCAAGATTTGGAATTACAAGGTAAGAGCGTCTGAAAAAAATGCTGCAAGGCATTCTAGCCAACCCTCTAACTATTCAGTCTACTCTCTACGTTTATGTATCATAAACGGAATACAAAATAAATTAAGTATTTTTACTTTTCAAGCTAGATGACAGGTCCACGAATATCTGTTAGACACATGCTGCTAATGCTCAGTATAAACGCTTGAAGGTCGGTGTCTGTATGAAAAAGAGAAAAAAGAATCATTGACGGGGAAGGAATTCCAGAAGCCCACTGTTCTTGCAGACATGACTGGGAGAGAGATGGAGGTGAAACTGAGGTAAATTACCTCTGTAACTGTACACCATTCACACTTAACTACCAGAATGTTAAATTATTCAATTTAGAAACAGCAAGTTGACTTTGCTCCAAAATATAAGTTTCAAATTTTGGCACAAGGCCAGAAATTCTGGAAATTTGAACTCATGACATAATAACGGACAAAATGCCGCTAAGCATTTGTCCGGCATGACTCTTCTCTAAAATATTTAATTCTTTCTCTATATAAAGTATTCTTCGGGCAATATTCCTCAATAGACCTTGGTAAGTTTGTATAATTGTACCCAGTTCTTTACCATTAAATCTGGAGCCTGGTTCCAGTTTCAAGCTATGTTTCAAAGCCAACTCTTGCTGATTTAGTTTAGCTAGCTATAGATATGTACTATATGTAGTTACAGTCTCGTTGTTGTGAGGAATGGAAGCGTTATACATTTAACAAAAGATTTGTTAGCTGGTAGTGATGGGTTCAAGTAGTTGTATGGACGATCGGAATTGTGAAACAATGGAGAAGTTGTTTCAGTCCCGAGTTTCAAATCAGTCTCTCTCTCTCCCTCTCTCTCTCTCTCTCTCTCTCTCTCTCTCCATAATCCACACCACCAAATTCCAGCTCTGACACACCCATGCACACATTAATTTCATACTGCTTATCTCCCCATTTATGTGATGGATATCTCAGTTACCTACAGAGCAAGAGAGTTCTATCAACGACAAAACAACGGAATGTGTTTGATCTCAGATCTGCATGATAATGACGGACCAGTAGCTAAACAACACCAGCAACAAAACTCTCTTCACAACATTTTATTTCGTTCTTACAGCCATAATTACATTAATGATTGACCTTACACCGGGTGACTTACATAATATATCGACAAATTCACGCTTGCCTTTCTTTCAAAATCTTTTTAAGTCTCTGCACTCAGTTGTTTTCGTTGTGTCCTTATCATCAAATATTTCGAGTAATTAACACGTGCTGTTTGTTTAATCTTGACCATTAATTTTCATTGGTCTGCTCAATCAGGTCTGAATACTTTGAGATATTCAAACCTGATTGAGTAGATCTATGATCAAAAGCATTTCAGCTATAACCAATTTCTTTCAGTCATCGTATACTTTGGTTTATATAATTCAACGTCATTTCATTTTTTTTTTTTTTGTAATAGTTGTCGGGTGGGATTTGGTGGTGAGTCGGCTACTACTTCTGTTGAGATAATAGTATGAGTGAGGAGTCTAACGCGGGTCGTGTGTGTGCGTGTACAGGATGGGATATCTTTTATATCCCTGAAACACCTGTAAGACTACCCTTCTTTTAATAAAATGTCCTAGAAATTTCACACTGCCTTGGCTTTATTGTCTCATTTTATTTGACCTATGTGTGTGTGTATGCGTGTGTGTGTGTGTATGTGTGTGTGCACGACGGGCTTCCATCTACCAAATTCACTCCCTAGTATTGGTCGGTCCGAGGCTAGAAGAAGGTACAGCACATGGAGACTGAACTCCAAACCTCGTGGTTACGAAGCGAACTTCTTACCCTCACAGCTATGCCTGCGCCTATAACAATGAGAAAATAAAACATACAAATAATCCAACTGCAACCAAGCTGTGTTTTTCTGTTTGCTAAATTGTGACTGTAACCAATAAAGAATTAAATTCACACACGTCACAGAAATGCAACAGTAGTCATTGTAAATATATTCACCTCTATGTTATCTGGTGCAATTAACAAATGGATCTTGAAGTCACTTTTAAACTGTTAGTAACTCTCCGACTATTATCGCCACTAATAAGAAAGCGTGTCCTTTCTTAAGTTAAAAGGAAAGAAAAAAAAAGACATTACTGGGTTATAGTTAACTTCTAAACAATATGAAACATTCTTAAGTTGGTCATTTCCTTTATGCTCACTCACTCATCTTGTATCTACTAAGCTAATTACTCCGTCTTGCACGAAGTACATTCATTTAAAAACACTGACGTCATTCAGACAATTGTGTTTGCAATTATGTCATAATCGACATAGTTTTCTAGCAAGGTTCTCACCTCAAGCATCTAATTTTACACATAGTTACCACTTAGCAACATTTTGGTTTCTATTTAAAGGTGAGACAGCAGACACTTGACTAAATAGTAAGAACAGCAACTATTAATTGTCTCAATTTCCAGTGTTACGCAACATTGTTGTAAATCCTTTGCAGCCATGAACAGTAAGTTTGTCATCTCCTGGCGAAATGAATAATTATATAATGTTATTTAAAAAATGACAAAGGAGGGGTTAGGGTGCAATACACAGAAACGCCATCTGCGTGATAAATAAAATAGGCAATAGCCTAATGAAGCGAGCTATGTAGGATCTTTACCCTTTGAACGGCACATCCAGAAATTGATTTTTTGTAACTAAAGACTTTCAAACTTCGGACACTGGTAGAATGTGTCATATAAAACATCTTTTACCCTTAGTGCTGTTAAGAAAAGTTTGTATTTTCAAAGTTATTTCATGTTAAAGTTGTCTTATTTCGGTAATTTCAACCAATCAATGACGTGTATTCAGCTGAATAAAATCACTGCTGTTGTTTGTCAACAACAACTTCCGGCGGTGTATATTTCGTTTGTCACTGTTATTTATGACATATTTCATCTGTTACGTTTGTATGAATAAACGAGTGTATCTGAAGCATGTTTACTTCATGGCACCACCACAATCGTTCGTGCATTTCTATTGCTTTTAGGGGTTTTTTTCCTGTTTTTCAGCTACTATTTTCGGACAGACATTTTTGCCGCCCCCGCTCCAATTTCTTCATTTTTCACATTTTTCCGTAACTCTAACCCTAAAATTCCAAACCTAACCCTAAGACCCCAACCCTAACCTTAACCTTAACCCTAACCCTAAAACCCGAACCCTAAAACTCTAACCCTAAAACCCTAAACATAACTCTAATCTTAAAACCCTAACACTAACCCTAAAACCCTAACCCTGATCCTAAAACCCGAACCCGAACCCTAACCCTAAAGCTAAAACCAGTACAAATGCACGAACGATGTCATAAATAACAGTGACAAACGAAATATACACCGCCGATAGTTGTTGTTGACAAACAACAGCAGTAATTTTATTCAGCTGAATACACGTCATTGATTCGTTGATACTACCGAAATACGACAACTTTAACACGAAATAACTTTGAAAATGTAAACTTTTCTCAACATCACTAAGAGTAAAAGATGTTTTATATGACACATTCTACCAGTGTCCGAAGTTTGAAAGTGTTTAGTTACCTGTAGTGAGGAGGGAAAAGCCATGATCTTAATTAAATTTTGCCAAAAAAGAAAAGTGAGACAACATTGAACGCAAATGCTGAGCGGCAGTTAAAATTCCGCCGAGGTCTACTTTGCCTTTCATCTTCTCAGGGGCTTTAAAATAAGTGCCAGTTGAGCTGTAGAGTTGATGTAATAGACATGCCCCTCCTCTCATAATTACTGGTCATGTATCAAAATTAGAAAGGATAGTACATCCGAAAGGAAAGTCGAAATATTACTTAGTTTCGTTGCTGAATACTGTGTCTTTGAATTCGCCTATATCACATTCCCTTTAAACAAATCTTGGTTATTCCTCTCCCGCTAGAATAAGTACCAGGCTTTTAAAAAAATAAAATAAATACTGGGGTCGATTCATTCGGCTGAAAATTCTTCAAGGCGGTGCCCCAGCATGGCCGCAGTCTAACGACTGAGACAAGTGAAATATAAAAGATATAAAAATTAGTGTGGTCATTCTCACCTTTTCATGCAACCTACCAAGGACGAATAATGACTAAGACCTACTACAATGGTGACTGCCACTAAAAATGTTTCGGGGAAAGTTTGATTAACATAACAATCGTTATTTCTGAGTAAACATCTGACGTAATCTAGTCTAGAACGTAAGAGAAGAACAAAAGAAAACAAAACAGTTAAAATTCAATATTTAACAAAAGCATTTTTTAGGAAATTCATTTGGCATAGGCGGCATAGATGTGTGGCTAAGAAGCTTATTTTGCGATTACGTGGTTTTGTATTCAGCCCCATACCGCAACCCCTTCGGCAAGCGTCTTCTGTTATTGTCCCGAGCCAACAGATGCCTTGGTGAGTGAATCTGAAATCAGAAACAGTGCGGAAGTCCGTCGTGTATATGGGTGTGTGTGTGTGTGTGTGTGTGTAGACAAACAAAAGAAGGGCACTCAACACATTTATTGGGAGTTACATGTATGGATCAAAACAGTTTGATTCAAACTACTTGGTACTTTGAATTTCAAGCGTGACTCTAATCCTCGACCAATGGCCGAAGATTAGCGTCACACTTGAAACTCAAACTACCAAGGAGCTTGAATCAAATTGTTTTGATACATTGTGTGTGTGTGTGTGTGTGTGTGCGCGCGCGCGCGCGTATAGTTGTATTTGTTCTCTACCCCCCGCCGCTTGGCAAATGATGTCAGATTTTTTATGTCCATAACTTATTGGTTCGCTAAAAGAGACCCACAGAATAGGCCCCAAACTTAAGGAAATATAGACTAAACTCTAAAACGGTACCCCAGCATGGCTGCACACCATTCACTGAAATAAGTAAAAAGATAAAAGAAATCTCTCTCTCTCTCTCTCTCTATATATATATATATATATATATAACAAATAATAAATGAGTGTATGCATATATACGTACAGGTATGTGCATACCTACGTCTACCTGTATATATAGGTGTATATCTGGGTACAGGACATTGCAAACAAAACGTAGACAAGAAAATAATAATAACCAGAGTACAGAAAACACACAAGCCACATAGAGAACATTTTCCTTCATCAGCTACCCCCGTTTTAACACCGGCGTTTCGAAGAGTTGGGCAGGACGCATCGTTAAGACGGCTCTTCCCATGGAAGACAGGAAAACAAACGGAAAAGGCTATGCGGCCAGACGTGAAAAATTATGTGTATATGAACGCTGTGAGGCACGAACTGAAAGTAGGGACGAAGTAAGTTCGCGTATTTGCTTGGCGATAGCCAAGGAAGAAAAGGATTAGTGACCGGAAGCATGTGACCAGGCAGGGGTAAGGAAGAGAGAGAGAGAGAGAGAGAGAGAGAGAGAGAGAGAGAGAGTAGTAGAGGGAGAAACAAAGGGAGGAAGTAGAAGAATAGGTGAGCAACGAGAGAGAGGAAGAGAGGAATATAGTAGTAACAGAAGGAAGAACGAGAGGGGGAAAAAGTGATAGAGAAAAGAGATAGAGTCGCGTCAGAAAATATAAAGTTGAAAAAAACTACTTACAACAGGGATGAAGCAGGCGTTCGATCATGTAAAACAAATAATAAATGAGTATATGCATATATACGTACAGGTATGTGCATACCTACGTCTACCTGTATATATATATATATATATATATATATATATATATATATATATATATATATATATATATATATATATATATATATATATATATATATATATATATATATATAATTAAGATTCAGTTGAATTAGGTACTCAAATTGAGGTACCTTCTTTCGCGTAATGAAAGAAGGCCTTTGGGTTTGACTTAATGTTTTTTATAACCCAGGCTTCTTTGTCTGCTCTCTCCCTCACATAGGATTGTTGCAGCCTTTTTTCAATCTCCATCAGTGTCATTAATTATAGCAAAACGGCGGTGCATCAGCATGGCCGTAGCTCTCAGCTGAAACTATAAAAAAAAATACTTATCAATAAAATAATATACATGAAATAATTTCTCATATATTGATAATATCCCGAAATTCTTTTTACAAACTACATTTGTGATGACATAATGCACAAGATCTCCATCTATAACGTAAACAAATAGAATATATTCATCTTGCCAATTATATGGTAGATAAATACCTATGTCTATCATTTTAGGTAAATGTATTTAATAGAAGCATTAATTAATTCACACTTAAATATGAACAAATACTATCGAATTAAAGGTTATAATGCAGATATATGTCTATGATTATATGCCTTATGTACGTACTTATGTGCGTGTATTTGCGTATCTGTGCCTTTATGTATATATTTATATATGTGCATGGGTATGCGTGTGTGTATATATATATATATATATATATATATATATATATATATATATATATATATATATATATATTTATATATACATATATATATTTATATATATATATGCATGTATATATGTATGTATGTATGTATCTATGTATATATGTGTGCGTATGAGTGCGCGCGTGTATATATATATATATATATATATATGGATGTGTATGTATATGTATGTACTTTTTTACACATATTTTTTCATATACGTACATCTGTATGTACATGTTCATCTATATATGTATATTCTATTCTATCTTATTTTATTTTTGTTCTGCTTTTATTTATTTTTTTATTTTTTATTGTTTATTTTATATTTTATACCTTTTATTTTTGTGGTGTTATGGGCTGTGATGAGCTGTATGTTGTTGGTGGAGAGAGGTGAGGCAAACAGAAGTGAAGCCAGACCGGAAGGGCCAGACCGGAAGGGTCAGACCGGAAGGGTCAGACCGGAAGGGTCAGACCGGAAGGGTCAGACCGGAAGGGTCAGACCGGAAGGGTCAGACCGGAAGGGTCAGACCGGAAGGGTCAGACCGGAAGTCGGCCACACGCGGTCGAAGGCTAACACGTGGGTCAGTCAGAAAACAGAGAGGTTACGAGAAAGACGTGTTTTGATCAAGAGCGATTGTGTACTCCGCTGCGGTCGACAAGGTAAGGTCCAACGTTTCATTCTGTCCTTTTGCTTCTTGTTGTCTTTTTCCTCCATCACACCACAAGCTATTTCGGCCCATAAGAAAAAAAAAAAATTATGAGTGTAGTCCGGATTTCTAGTGATATCAATAAACCGTTTTGCGGCGACACGGACGTGTGGTCGCGTGGCTAAAAAAGATGAAGCTGGTCGCGAAGCTCCAAGGGATAGGCGACTTGGCAAGCTTTCTACCACTGTACTTGGATGGTCCGGCGTTGGCGCTATTTTTAGAGATGGAAGAGAGGGACCAAGTTAGCGCGGAGAAAATAGAAATCCGCTTGATGGAGGCCTTCGCAGAAGGAATGTTTGAGGCGTACGCTCGCCTGGGGAGAGCGAAATGTATCAAAACAATTTGATTCAAGCTCCTTGGTAGTTTGAGTTTCAAGTGTGACGCTAATCTTCGGCCATTGGTCGAGGATTAGAGTCACGCTTGAAATTCAAAGTACCAAGGTTGGCTAGACTGGCGGGGTACGAGGGAGAATCGCTGTATCGAACAGTAAAGTTGGCGTTTGTGACTGGGTTTCCTGACCACATGTCGGTCGAATTGCAGAAACTGCCGGACGTGAACGCCATGCCCATGGCAGATATAATAACGAGGGCTCGCATGTTAGTTTCGTGTTGTAGATCGACTCCGTTGGCAGCAACGGCAACAGCAAAAGGTGGCCGACCAAGGAGTAGCGGAGAGGGGTCGAACAAGGAACGTGTGCGACCGTTCAAAGGACAGTGTTTCCGGTGTCAGGGCCCGCACATGGTGCGAGACTGCAAGTTACCCAAGCCTGAGGTCATTTGCTACCGTTGTCGAGAAACGGGACATATAGCCAGCGAATGTCTGCAGGGAAACGGTCTAAGGGAGACTACTGCGCCAGTGGCCATCCCTTCGGATCAATAAAGGCGCATTTTTTTCTACCCGTTGTTAATGTGCTAGTGGATGGGAAGATGTCGCGTGCCCTCGTGGACACAGGCTGTACAACGACCCTGATGACTCCGGGAGTGGTAGAGACATGGAGTGGAGAAAGCAGTGTGAGGGCAGTCGACGGAAAAGAGGTACGCTGTGAAGGCATTACTGACGTGCAGATTGAGGTGCAGGGAGGTGTCACTGTCAACGAGGCCGGTGTGACTTTCGGGGTCGCGAGGAAACCGTGTATGGCGACGCCGTGCATTGGTGAGAACCGCGAAAAAAACTATGCCGCGCACACCATTGAAGACCAGGATTTTCGTGCAGCCTTCGATGGCCAGAAGTGGACAGTGGAGTGGCATTGGAGGGGGGAGCCCTCGACGTTAAAAAATAAAGTGGGCTGCTACCAGCATACTTTGAAAGGAGATGCCAGAAGCGAGTTCGAGGGGGAGGTAGAGCGGTGGATTAAAGAGGGCATATTGATCCCTTGGGAAGAAGAAGGAGAGAGCGGAGTCCTGCCGCTGATGGTGGTGGTACAGCCCACGAAGCATAAGGTCAGACCAGTACTTGACTTCCGAGAGCTGAATGACCACATATCATGTCATACGGGCGGCGAGGCCACAGATGTCTGCGGGGACACCTTGCGAGAATGGAGGCAGATGACAGGGGCCTCCACGATCGTCGATTTGAAGTCGGCATACCTGCAGGTGCATGTGGCTGAGAGACTGTGGAAGCATCAGCTTGTCAGGTATAAGGGCCGGACATACTGTTTGACCAGGCTTGGGTTTGGGCTAAATTCAGCACCAAAAATTATGGCAACAATTCTCAAGGCCATCCTGGGAAAGGTGGACAGAGTAAAAAGGGCCACCAATTCGTACATCGATGACATCCTTGTGGACGAAACCATAATGCCACCTGAAGAATTTCGGACTGGTCGCCAAGCCACCAGAGGCCATGGAGGGAGGCGCTGCACTGGGCTTCAAGCTACGGAGAGACAAGGCCGCGTTGGTGTTTCGGCGTGGGAACGAGATCCCCGAACTGGGCACCAGCGTGAGAAGACGGGATCTGTTCTCGGTGTGCGGGAAGCTGGTGGGACACTACCCGGTTGCAGGATGGCTCCGGACAGCATGTAGCTTCATCAAGAGACGAGCCGAAAGAGCAAAGTGGAATGACAGAGTGGGGGAGAAAACGACCGACATGATACAGGAAGTCTTGGTCAGAGTGAGAGCAGAGGATCCAGTGAGGGGAAGTTGGTATGTTCCCAAATCAAAGAGTGGGATCGTTTGGTGTGACGCCAGTAGCATCGCAATAGGGGTTGTCTTAGAAATGGGAGGCACCGTGGTGGAAGATGCAGCCTGGCTCAGGAAGATGGATGACTGCAACCATATCAACGTGGCGGAGTTGGATGCCGTGCTGAAGGGGGTGAACCTGGCCTTGAAGTGGGGGCTGTGCACCATCGAAATTAGAACCGATTCGGCCACTGTGCTTGGTTGGGTGACGGCAGTCATCACCAATGAGCGGAGGGTGCGAACCAAAGGGGCTGCGGAGATGCTGGTAAAGCGCCGATTGGGAATAGTGCGGGAGCTAACCGCTGAGTTCGATCTGGAGCTGAGCGTAATTTTTGTGCCTTCCGAAAAGAACAGGGCAGTCGTCCTAACCAGGGTAAAGCGAGCTTGGTTGCAGGTGCCAGAGGATGCGGAGCAGGCTGTGGCTGCAGTATGCTGTCTGAGTGACTCGGAGTTGAGGAGACTGCATACCATGCATCACATGGGAGTGGACAGGACATTGTTCCTAGCCAGGAAAGTTGACTCCGAGGTAACGAGGCGGAGCGTGCAGAGAGTGGTTAGCAGCTGTGACAGGTGCCAGTCTATTGACCCTGCTCCGGGCGTACATGAGGCGGGAAGTATTCCAGTGGCCCACAACTGGAAACGACTGGCAGTGGACGTAACACACTACCGGCAGGGGACGTACTTCTCAATGGTTGACTGCGGACCGGGGCGGATAGCCACATGGAGGGAGATGAAGACGGTGACTGCAGAGGAAATCGCGGGAGTATTAAATGGGATATTCCTGGAACGAAGCCCCGTGGATGAGCTGCTGTTGGATAATGGCACTGCATTTCGCTCGGAGGTGCTGAAAGAAATGCTTGACGGGTGGCAGGTAAGCCGCTTCTTCAGGGCGGCATACCGGCCAAGTGGAAATGGAGTGGTCGAAAGGCATCATCGTACCATCAATACCATAGCAGAGAGGGGCCACATTTCGCCAATCGAGGCCGTTTTTTTGGTATAATATGTCGCCCAGATCAGGACAGGCTGAAGAGTCGGTGCCACACAGGACAATATTCAGGTACGAGTGGAGGCACCCGTGTATTGCATCAATGCGACTCCGGGGAGAAGAAGAGCACACCTTCGTGCAGATCGGGAAGAAGTATGGGAAAAATCCCCAAATGCACGGTGCACATCACATTGGGGGGAAAGGAACTATAACCTCCATCAATTCAAAGAACAACGTCTCGGTCGATGGTATGCCACGCCATGTTTTGGATGTGCGGAAGATTGTCAGTGCTTCAGAGGATGGAACCAGCTGCAGTGGGCAGGATGATGAAGACAGCAGCAGTAGGCAAGATGATGCAGGCAGCGCGCCAGGAACTCAGGCCAGTCCCGGGGTCGCACAGCGACCACAGAGGGAGCGGCACCCTCCTCCCTGGTTGGCTGATTATGAAACCAATTAAGGTAGTTCGGGAGCGAGGAGTGAGTGGGAGAGCCGGTTGAATGATCTATAGATCAGAGGGGCGTGTGGTGTTATGGGCTGTGATGAGCTGTGTATTGTTGGTGGAGAGAGGTGAGGCAAACAGAAGTGAAGCCAGACCGGAAGTCGGCCACACGCGGTCGAAGGCTAGCACGTGGGTCAGTCAGAAAACAGAGAGATTACGAGAAAGACGTGTTTTGATCAAGAGCGATTGTGTACTCCGCTGCGGTCGACAAGGTAAGGTCCAACGTTTCATTCTGTCCTTTTGCTTCTTGTTGTCTTTTTCCTCTATCACACCACAATTTTTATTGAATTTCACTTTTTATATTATTTTATTACATTTTACTTTATTATTTATTTTACTTCATTTCTTATTATATTGAAATTAATCCGTTAATCCCCACACACACACACACACACATAAATATAAAAATGAAATAACTCCATATATATTGTCTACCTGTACGTGGTCTGATCAATAAGTATCCGGACTGTTGCCATATCAACGAAGCTAAAGCACGCAAATTGAAGCCGCTTAGCACAGATTGACCTTATACTCTGTTGTGTATGCGTACTAAGTTTTAACGCTCTAGCTCACTTCCGCTATTTACAGCAGTGCTTTGAAGGAATGCATGTAGCATGTGATCGTCGCAATGACTATGACAGAGAAAGTTGAGCAGCGAATCTGCATTAAATTTTGCCAAAAGCTTGGTGATACCTGCTCAGAGGCCTACCCAAAGTTTTCAAAAAGTTTTCATCGTTCACAACATAATCAAGGAGACCTTGTACAACTGAAACCCGAGTGTCTTTTTGGTCAGCTGAAAGCTGTTTTGGCACAAACTTAGCAGACATCCGTCCCATACCCAAATCTTCAGTGTTGATGGACTGAACTGAGCTGTCACTAGCCTACACAATCTCTAATAACACATGGATGGTGATTCGACGATTCCTCTCAAAGCTGCACGCACATCTGCGATGTTTTTCTCTGTTTTGTTGGTTGAGGATCTCCTAGAACATTCGTCAATATCGACATCTTTTCGGCCATATTGGAAATGTTTGAACTACTCGTACACTTGTGTGCGGCTCATACACTCCTCTCCATACACTTTCTGCAGCTTTGCGTAGGCCTCTGAGCAGACAACTTTCTCGCAACTTTCTCTGTCATGGTCAAGGCGACGATCACACGCTACACACTTTCTTTCCAAGCACTGCTGTAAATAGCGGAAGTGAGCTAGAATGTTAAAACTTAGTGTGCATGCACAGCAGAGTTCAAGGTCAATCTTCGCCAAGCGGCTTCACTCTGTGTACTTTAGCTTCGTTAGTATGTTACTTATTGATCAGATCTCGTATGAACTTAGAGGTCAACATGTAATCTTTCATTGTATATCTTTTTCTTTGATGATATTGTGTTCGTATCTTATAAATGCAAATTTAACGCATAACTTTGTAATTTATTTAATGAGCACAATTGATATAGCTGTTGGGAGTATGACGTATCAATTTCTTAATAAATAATTATTAACTTTCAACTCTCCATTTTCTTTTCTTCTATTAATTGAATACCGATTATATGCAAAATGCATACCTATTGATTTAGGGAAATTTTATTTCCCAAAATATGAGGTATAGAACCAGTGTTTTCTTGAATGTAATCATTCCTTTAAGAGGTTCATATATATATATATATATATATATATATATATAAAATGTGTGTGTGCGTGTGTGTTCTTTCGACTAAAATCATTCAAGGTGGCGCCCCAGCATGACTGAAACAAGTAAAAAATGTTTAGTAATCTACTAGATGAAAGAAAAAGGAAAAAAAAAAAAACGATTATTGTACACAAAAAGTTCTTTTTCTCCTCCCGCCCCCTTAAATATCTCTTTTTGTCAGAAGGAAGGGGAAAAACTGTTCAAGCAAAATAATTTCCTCTACACTATAAACAAACACTGAAGGTCAGACTACAATTTTCGGAAGAGTCTTTACATTTGAGAAGCAATATTTAAAATGGATTTCAAACTATTGGGTTTGTCTGCAGACGTCATTATATCTGTAAACAGTTTACACTTGATTACTGCTCTTTTGTTGTGAGCGAAAAAAAAAAAAAAGACCAAAATGGATCTTAAACTAAAATACATAAACTACTATGGGCGTCTTATTATTATTATGCTTTATTAACTTAAGGTGGAGATCTGGCAGGATCATTAGCACGCCAGACAGAATACTTAATAGCATTTCTTCCGGCTTTACGTTCTAAGTTTGAATATCGCCGAGGTCAACTGCCTTTTGTCGTTTCCGAGTCGATTAAATAAATACCAGTCATATACTGGAGTTGATGAAATCGACTTCTACTTTCCGAAAATTTCAGGCCTTGTGCCTATGGTAGAAATTTTTTTTTATATACGACAGCGAGCTAGCAGAATCGTTACCATGCCGGGCAAAATGCTTAGAGGCATTTCTTCCGACTCTTTACATTCAGAGTTCAAATTCTACCGAGGTTGACTTTGCCTTTCATCCGTTCGGGATCGATAAAATAAGTATCAATTGAGCAGTGGGGTCGATGTAATCCCTTTCCCAAAATGTCAGGTCTTGTGCCTTTAGTAGAAAGAGATACACTGTTTTTGACAGCAGTAAGAGATTTTATACATCAGACTGAGTAAAAAAGTAAGCAACGTTTTGAAACATGAAATTCATCACAATATATTTTGACAATGCAGAAATTTTATTCATCAAAGTAAGTACTATTACAATCAACACATTTTTGCCAACGTGTTACAAGTTTGTTTATTCCTGTAACATAAAAATCTGGAGTTCTGGAGCTGATGAACTCTTTGAACGCATTTTCAGCATCAGTTTTATTTTTGAACTCCTTCTCTCGCAGGAAACCATGAAGGTGCTTGAAAAAATGGTAGTCGGTAGGAGAAAGGTCTGGAGAATAAGTTGGGTGGGGAAGAACTTCGTAGTCAAGTGTACAATAAAGCGTGAATTAGAAGAACTAAAATTTGGATACTTGAAAGCCTGGCTAAACTCGCCGAGTTGATGATGATGGGCATTTCACAAAATTCCTCCACAAAATTACTTTATCCACTGGTTTATGAACTGGTTGAAGTGTTCTCATCAGCACTCCAGTATTTCTTAGTCATTCAATATAGGTGCCACCTGATGATTTATTCTTGTGTCATGATACAATTCCAGGGGCTGTAGAGTGTCTTTATTGCATCATAGAAACTGTATATGTCAAGTCTGACTGCATGCATCTAGATTTCTTGAGTTTTTCAAACTAATATTTTTTTTTTCAGTGTAGGAAGTGAGGAGTGAGCCTTACTCCAAAGAACTGACGAAATCCTTTTTTAGCACGATTTCTACAGCTACTCTGTTGTTTAGGCAGTTCCCAACGTTTTTTCGCACCACAGACCAGTTTCATGTAAGACAATTCTTGCACGGACAAAGGAATCATGCACATAACAACGTACAATAAAGTGTATAATATATAATACATACATAATGCAAAAACACTTGCACACTGCGATACTCAATAAAATAGAAATGAAATATAAAATTTATTCTTTCTGTGAAGTCCAGTACCAAATTACTCACGCCCGGTGCTTGGGTCCCTCTGGTCAAGTATGTCATTCGGGGGCATGTTGTGTTGGAATTCTCATTGAACCACTCTTCCTGTCTCTTTTTCTTCTTCTTCTTAAATTTGATGGTTTCAGAGACAGTATCATACTATATACAACCATTTGTCATCCATGCCATCTCCCAATGTTTTAAGTGTTTCTGAAGTTTTAACTTTAATATTTAAAGAGTGACAAATGTCTTTACAAATATCGGGTCAATTGATGTTTAGAGTTATTAAACGCCGTAAGGAGCACACTTGCAATCTGATTTTTCTTAGTATCATGTGATTGCCTGACTAACAAAAACAGTAACAACAACTGCGATTGCCGAAGATATATTACATCTTTTAAAATTTTAAAATTAGCCAATTATTAATTTTCCGAGGATGGCAACTCATTAAATATAATGAATATGGCACTGGTTTCACTAAGATAGAACGGAAATTAAATCGCACTTTCCTATGAACGGTTTTACTCCAATCTGATGCCAATATATAAGAAATAGTTTTCAAGTACAAAATAAAATAATATATACTATATAGTAATGTAAGACAAATATAACAAAATTATTTTATTGCTATAAGTAGTAGCGTAATATATAGATGGAAATATGGCTTCATAGAGTTTTAATATGAAATAGAAATTGAAAATTCTTAAACCATAAGCAATATGAAATATATATCTATATGTGTACACACACGTGTGTTTGTATGTTCAGTTTTCTTTTGAATAGACACCTTTATTTTATGGCTTTGTCAACTAATTCATGCGTTTGATTAATCGCACATTATGTTGTTTAGCCCTAGGTCAGAACTGATCCAGCATGCTTACGATCAGAGGTTTTCATTCTACCCCCTCCCCCCGGCTTGTTTACAGGAATTGTTTCTAGGACTACCCTATGGAATATGCCCTTCCTCACTCTTCCCCCATGGTAGTAGAACGTGGTTTGAGAGATATGATGTTGTCATTTCTAGAGACTACCAATTTGTTCTAGGGACCAAACTGTTTCAGAATCCACTCGGTCTTCGCGGGAACTAAATAACCAAAGTAACAGTAAAAACCAAAGTGGCAACAGTAAGATTGAACTCAGAACGTAAAGACTGGAGCAAAGGCCGCCGAGCATTTTTGTGCGACGCTCTAACGATTCTGCAATGCTTCGCCTTTTTGAATACGACACTGGCTGTGAGAATGTAACAACTTCCAGTTTCAATACATTTTACAATTATGCTGTTTATATATACCACTGTATATACAAGTATATGCTTGTTTGTTTATGTACATGTGGGAACATAGTGTTGGCGGGTGGTAGTGTGTGTGTGCGCGCGTGTGTTTGTGTGTGTGTGTGTGTGTGTGTGTGTGTGTGACCTCTTTCGAAATCTACTTTTCCTTTAGGATGGTTTTTTCCTAAACACAACAATTCAGATAAATGTAGGTTACGAAAAAATCAGAAACTATGGCATTCATACAAATAAAACTAGGCATAATAACTTTTTTGTAAAAGAGGACAATGAAAGAACCTTGAGAGGTTGAGGGGCGTGCCTTCCGTGTGGTTAACCCAATCATATACTAATTATTAAATGTGTACAAACTTAATATAACGAGCCAAGAAATATCAATTTATTAAAATTACACTCCTTGTGGGGAAAAACAGCCCACGTTTTATTTTTTATTAAATTTGATCAATTTAAATTTCGGAGTTGTCTCCCCCTACTAAGAAATATAAATTCATAAATGAAAATTACATTCGTAATCTTTTATCTTTTTATTTGTTTTAGTCACTGGACTGCGGTCATACTGAACACTGCCTTGAAGGGTTTAGTCAAACAAATCCTCCTACCGTACTTATCTTAAGGACTCTATCTCCACGCCCCTTCTAGGTATAGTGAACGGAGAAGCTGGATGGGCGGAATATTTCTTGGCAGGTAATGGGGGAGAGAGCTCCGACGTTTGACTAAATAAAATTTAATGAATAAAATAATGGGGACATGCTCTCCTCATTACAGGTATGAATTTCATTGATAAACATTAATTAGTAGAAGAGACTTTCTAATAAGACCCTAATCTATCACATTGGAGTGATATCTTATTTCAACAATCCCCAAAAAGATGAAAGGCAAAGTTGCTCTCATTAAGATTTCCACTCAGAATACAAGACATTTTCTACATCACCCGAACGATTCTGCCAATTCGCCATCTTGATGTAAGTAGATAAGTATTATCTCGAGTCCTAGGACTCGTATGAGCCGATTTCTCCGCTTTCCATTGGTGTATAAATTACCGAGATGACAACATTCTCACCACCTCCACAAAACGGAACGCTAGTTCTTCGTAGGGTTACTCATTTATAGCTGAGTGATCTGAACCAATTAAATGTTTTGCTCAAGAACACAGCGCACTGTCCGGTCCGGGAAACGAAATCACGTTCTAGCAATCGAGAATGCAATGCCCCTAACCACTAGGCTACGCGACTTCAGTGTCGTCATGTAATTTTAATTAATTAAAAATGCTCACTACATTTAAGTATTTTAGTACCAACTCAAATATTTGTTTTTCCTGCAGAAAGCGCCACTGGGCACTTGCAATCTTCCACCGATAAACCTTCTGTCTTACCTAGTCGCTGTTGTGTACGTCACAAGAGAATAACTTCCCCGTTTTATGATGACAGTGTGTTCATAACGCATCTAGCTCATTAGTGCAAGGGATTCTGGGACACCGTTGTTTCGACATGTGTCTCGTCAGACGAAACTGCCCTGTTCTTTTGAGTTGAGTGTGTTATTAACACACTGTCGTCGTGAAAAGGAGAAAATGTTCTGTGACGTATACAACAGCGAATAGCATATTTGCATTTGAATCTGCTGGAATGTATTAAGAATAAATATGCAAATCATCGTTTCAGATCTCGCTGTACACAGTACAAATAACGAATTTTAAATAAGTCTAAGAAAACTGGAAATTGAAGTTAGCTGACATTGATGAAAATCCATTAACTCTCTCTTTCTCCTTTTCCGTTTCTTTATTCTAATGTCACCTGATATTTCCCTCTCTGCGTTGTCTCTATCTCACTGTCTTTTTCTCTCTCTTTTTTTTTCTTTTTATCTCCCGTCTCTCTTGCCTCTGACTCCTTAGATAAGACAAACACACATACACACACACACACACACACACTCTCTCTCTCTCTCTCTCTCACACACACACACACACACACACACACACATTTTCTCTCTCTCTCTCTTTCTCTCTCCCACATTCTAAGTACTTCTCTTATCTTTCATTTTCACTCGCGTTATCTCCCTATTCCTCCCGTTGATGCCTCGTTCTCTATTATCTCTCCTTTTCCTTCTACCTCTTTCTTTCTTTCTTTCTTCTCGTTTTCAGTTCTCTAGTCTTTGCCTTCTTACTGTCTTTCTTTCCCCCAATATTGATGAAATGAAGATGACACAACTATTGACACAGTCAAATAATGATATGTCTGCAACGAGAAATAATAGAACCTGTTAAGTTTCGGGAGAGAAAAGGGAGGGGTAGGGAAATAATATGATAAAGAGAAAGATAGTGAGAAGGGAAAGAGAGTATGTAAACGAGAAAGAAAAACAAAGTGAAAAAAAAAAGAGAGACAGTTTGAGTATGTGAGAGGGGAAGTGAGAGAGATAGAATGCGAGAAATTGAAAAATATAAGGTGAGAGAAAGTTGACATTGCTTATTTACATTGCTGTTTGGGAAAGGATGACTAAGTATAAATATGATTTCTTCACCTCAGAGTCAAACTTCACATTCTGCCGCGGGTCAATATGCCCTTCGTTCTCCACCCCCACCTTTCGCTGGATTAGCCATGAAATAGGAGCCTGTCAAATACTGAGGGTGGTAAGTGGTCTTGTAACTAATTTAATGAGAACGGTGGGTTGGCGGAAACGTTAGAGCAGAAGTTCTCAACGAGTGCGATACTGGGCCTCTGGGGGCGCTGGAATTGTCGAAGGGGGCGTTAGGCTTTAGGGGACGGTAAGAGGAGCCGTGAGGTAACGTACTAAATTTTACCTAGTAATGGTTATTCAAATAAAATTAGTGATAAGTACATATCGTAGCGAAAGGCATGTTTGAACAAGAATAATTAATTAATATTTAATCAATTTCTGATGCTTATTTCTGTTTTGAATAGTATTTATAGGCACGCATTCTTGCTTGCTTTTTTTATTTATTTTTTTATTTTTGTATATTGTAATCTCAACTATATTTTACTTAGTGATATAATTATATACAATTGTTGTGTTCGTTACCCTTTTAAAAATTTAGAATGAGTGGAAAAAAAGAAAGTGCTGTCAACACTCGAGTGAATATTTGAAATATGGATTTATTCCATCGATAAATAACTACGTTTAATATGTGAAAAAAATTCTCAAATGAAGCAATTTACAAAATTTTTATAAAATGCATCCAGATGAAGTCAGAAAAGATGAGGGCTACTTTCGCCAAATGAAAACTGATTTTAAAAACCATCTTACTCTCAGAGTTGTTTACCAAACAAACTAGACAAATAGAGAAGGAGTTGGCTGTTTTATAAACTTTCAAAATTAATTGTGAAATGAGGGAAACTACATGCTATTGGGCGAAACTCTTCTTTTTTCCGGCTATAAATGAAGTTTTGGATAATATGGTTTGCCCAGGTAAAAGTACTACAACAGCTTCAGTTTCTCTCAGTAATTGGACAGTAACAGCAAGAATAGATAACATGGTAAAGGATGTGGAAAGTACAGTGTGTGGCTTAAAAAACGAAGAAATTTCTTTACAACTTGATGAGTCAACTTTACGCAACAATGAATCTTTGTTAATGGCCTATGTTTGTTATGTAAATTCACATTAGGAAATTATCGAAGAGCTGTTTGCTAAAAAAAAAATGGTACTTGACATAAACGACAATCCCTTCACCTAAATTTCTAATGTTGAGCTTAAGTTAGAAGCAATTATTATTTATAGATGTGAGAGAGTTGGATTAACCAAATTCGGTTAATGTTTACATCTTGACCCGGGAATGAAAATCCCCCACAAAAAATGGAATGGGTGTAAAACAATGTGTAGGAAACGAAAATGAAAAAAAAATGCGCGCAAAGCAACGGGAGGGTGGGGAGAAGACTTCAGAAAATTCACAAGGTCCGAGCTTTTCCCTCTTAACGTTTAGAAAAATGAGGTTTTTTTTCTATGAAATTTTATAGAAATATCTTTGAAACGGCATACATTACGATTATAAAGAAATTTGTGGGGGAAATCTTTAGATGGGGAGAGGACTTTCGGAAAATTCCCAAGATCCGAATTTTACCTCGTTGTATTTCGAAATCACATTCAACTTTCTACAGATACCCTAGCGTAGTACTACTACACTACGTAATGTTTATTTCTATCCACTTTCAATAATTTTTAGTGTTTTGGCTTCAATTTTGCTTCATTTTCAATTATTTTTACGCTTTTTTAACCCTTTGTCGTTATTCTCATTCACTCGTTATTACTTTCTTTCACTCTCTATCTATATACAAAGAGAGAGATAGAAACATATATATACATATATTATATGCATACATATATATATATACATATATATATACATATATATATATACACATATATACACACACATATATACACACATATATACAGATACATATACACACACATATACACATACACACACACACACACACATACACACACATATATATATATATAATATGACAGTTATTCGGTAGCCATGATAAAACTCCGAGTTTCGGATGTCGGGGCGGAAACCCACGCCGCCATCTCTTCAGTTATCTGGCCATCGAAAAAATGCTATGAAAATTACCGTTAAACAAAGGGAAATTACTGTGTGATTGACCATTATTAAGACAAAAGAGCTATTAGAATGACTGCTAAGTAAGGGGAGGGAGTAAAGGTAAGGGAGTAAAAATGTCCCTAGTATTCGCGTAAGCGCACAAGTCCATACATACACATGCGCGCCCGCATACCCACGTGTTTTATCATGGCTACCGAATAACTGTCACATATTATTTACAGATAATTTCCTCTATTTACACAATATCGAGGTCTCTTTCTTTCTTTTGTTGTCTTACCTTTTCTATCAATATATATATATATATATATATATATATATATATATATATATATATATATATATATATATATATATATATATATATATATATACATATATATATATATATACAGCTATGAGGGAAAAATTTGGATCTTATGAATTTTCCGAAGTCTTCTCCCCACCCCTTTGGAAAAGATGCTTCCCACAAATTACTTTATAATCGTAATGTATGCCGTTTGAAAGGTATTTCTTTAAAATTTCATAGAAAAACCCCCATTTTTCTAAAAGTTAAGTGGGAAAAACTCGGATTTTGTTAATTTTCCGACGTCCTCTCCCTACCCTCCCGTTGCTCTGCGCGCATTTTTTTCTTTTTTTCATATTCGTCTCCTATACATTGTTTTATACCCACTCCAGTATTTGGGGAGGGGATTTCATTTCCGAGTCAAGATGTAAACATTAACCCAAAATTCTTAGAGTATTAGACAAATAATACCTTGCAGTATTTGTTTTAGCTGTTTTGAGTTCAAATCTTGCCGATCTCAACTGTATCTCTTATCCTTCCAGTGTCGATGAAATTAAGTACCAGTCAAGAAGTGCGATCCATTCAATTGACAAATCCCTCCCACCGAATTTCTGATTTTTTGCCTGATAATATTATTAGAGTTGGAAAGGAGCTTCCCACAAAGTATTCCTGGACTGATGACCAAAGATAGAGGTTGCACAACTTTGCAGCAACAGGTCATTAGAAGAGAGACTCTATACATACAAGCAAAAAAGTTGTGCACGGATATATCTACAGAAGTCTTCAAAGTGATAGCGTCAGCGACATTGAAAACCCAGAGTTGTCTATCCTGGATTAACGAATACTATATTAGCTCTAACTTCGAAGGATATGCTTTTGCAATATAGGAGCAGGAAATAATTACGAAATGCCTGATGCACAGAAGGGATAGCGATGCAAGTAAATCACCTAGATGTGAAATCGATTCAGGCCTTGTGGAATTAACTTTTTCTGTTAAAACCACACACATACACACACACACACACACATATGTATGAATGCGTATATATGTGTATGTGTGTGTATGTATATGCACGTGTATATATACGTGAAAATACACACACACACACACACACTCTTCGAATCCATTACACATTCATATAAACACAAATTCCGAGATGCAATGATAAACACACAAACCCTCAATAGTGTTTCAAATTCCAATAATCTCTTATACAAAGAATGTGCTTACCCCTTTCTCCCAGCCACCATGCCTCTCTTTAACCTATTTTATTATAAAGGAGCAATTAATCTTCAGCTATCACCATAATTCCTTTGGGGTGACCGCATTCTATATTATTCTTTATTGTTTAGAAATATCATTTTAGCTCTATACTGAACTTGAGTCGTCGTCGTCGACGTAGTCGTCTTTATTTCGTTCTCAATGAACTCTCGTCGAATAAATAAACTATGATGAAATGTTTTCTATCCATAAGCATTCAGTTAGTGTTTTTATTTTTATTTTAAGTAGTGAAACCCGTGGAAATTCCACAGAACGAAGAGGATTAAGAGAAATTATTTAAGAAAGGATGATTTGCATTTTTTTTTTTTTTGTTTATTTTGCTAGGTCACAATATTTTATATGATTTTAAAATTTCCTCTGCTAAGCGCTTTATATTTCTTTTTCTCTCTACTTCTTCAACAAACAGTTTAACCATGTAATTCCCCTCTTCATGTCTGTAACATTTCTCCCTTCCTCTTCACCTCTCACTTCCATTAACCACATGAATGACTGTGTAAGGTCTGTGCAATCAGAAGGTGACGAGGAATGGTTCCTTTAGTACATCGCACGGTCGGAACAAATAAAAATATGAAAAGAGGATAAATGAGTATAAGTGCCAGAAAGAAAAGAGAGACACAACCGGTAGAAGGTTTAAGAGAAGATTTTATTGATATGTCAACATGTATGTCTGTGTGTGTGAGTGCGACATAATAAACACAATAATAGACAGAAGGTGGAGCCGACTGACCACAGAGCACACAGCCAGTTCCAACGACGACACAACAGCAGCCAAATGGAAACTCTTCGACACTTCGTCCAGCAGCTTACGGCAAACTCCATCTTCGTCGCCACCATCATCTTCTTAACTATACCAACTTCTCTACGTACACACCACCAGCAACGCTCGCACAGGTTCTATCTCCACACTGTTTGTGAAATGCTTCACCATGGTGAAGCAGCAAATACAACCTGCGACAACCTTCTGTAACGAGTAACCGGCAGTAGCATTGAAGCCACAACTTCTCACGACGTGTGCCTCTCCCCGGCTCTGCTATGCGGCCTCGGCTTCTTGTTACAGCACCTCAACCACTGTGTACCTTGAATACGAACTGGTATTCATCATCCTTGTGTCTGGACATTCTTCTAACTTCATTATAGACTCTTTTCTATGCTCTGTATTTCTCGCACACGCATACATCCATGTTTGTATACACATACACTTTGTTTACATGACGGCCTGTTTACATGACGGTCCTTACAAAATGGTGACCCCGACATGGTATATGGGACGGTGAAAAACTTGCTTCTATAACATACTGTCGGTTCAAACTGGGGTTCAGAAAAGACTGTCTCACGCGACCTTATCTGAAGGCTGCGATTGGTTGGGTTGCGTCTTGGCGCGCAATAGAACAGGAGACAAAATGCGCCAATACCAACCAGTCCGTATTCATGTATATATAACAGAGAGAGAGAGAGAGAGTGAGAAGTACGCTACAACTGCAAAATGCATCGGCTGGTTATCTGCTCTCTTTCTCATTCTCACATTCCCTCTTTCTCTCTCTCACTCCATCTCCTCCTCTCTAACAAACTAAAACGTGAACGAACAAGTAGAAAAATAATATTATAGATATAGTTCAATAAAAAAAAGTCTTTTCACTATCAACACACCACCACCATCACCCTATCATCATCATCACCACTATAGTTTTCAGTAACAAAGCTCATTTCATTTCCTTGTTGTAGATGTATCTCCACTCCGATAATACAAACGTTATCTCTCTCTCTCTCTCTCTCTCTCTCTCTCTCTCTCTCTCTCTCTCTCTCTCTATCTATCTATCTATCTGTCTCTCTCTTTCTCAATGTAATTGCCTCTCCCCTGCCCATCTTTCTCTTTCTCTTCCTTGCTCTCACTCTCTCTCTCTCTCTCTCTCTCTCTCTCTCTCTCTTTCTCTCTTTCTCTCTCTCTTTCTCTCTCTCAATGTAACTGCGTCCCCTGCCAATTTCTCCCTATCTACCTTTCTTTAACTTCATTACCAGAACATTACCCTCTGCTAAATATTGTATCCTAAACATATCTCTTTATCTTTCCCTCCCCATCTTACAGCAGTCGTTAACACTTCTCTCTCCTTCTTTTCTCTCATCGTCTTTTTCTCTCGCTCTTCGCCTTTCCCTTCAACTAACCACGTGATACATTTGGCCTTATATATCTTTCTCTACTTTTCCTCACTTCTTTCTTCGCTACTCACACTCCTCCCCTCTCTCACTTTTACTCCACCTCTTACTGACTCCATCTCCCTTAGTAACTGAAGCATAATGGGTGAACGAACAAGCAGATTATTATATAGCTTTTTTGTCAATGGTGTAATGGTTGTCTCCCTAGCAACCGATCCAGGTTCGAGTAACTCATTCCCGCTGATGCATGCGATTACTCTTTTATAGGGGCAAGCGTAGCTGAGTGGTTAAGAAGGTTTTTTTTTCAACGATGTGACTCTGGGTTCAGTCCCACTAAGCGGCACCTTGAGTAAATGTCTTATACCAATGCCCCGGGCCGACAAGAACCGTGTGAGTGGATTTTATTATATATATATATATATATATTTGCCAGGCGTGTCGAAATTTTAATTTCTTTAATATACTTTTTGAATGTCGCTTACATAATGTATACGTGTATTTTTGTTTTAGATAAATACTTATAGATAAGTTTTTAAAACATATTACAAGGAAATTATTTTCTCAAAGTTCATAGCATGTCACCAGAAGAGTCCTGTGATGAAACACGCATTTGACACGCCATGGGACTTTCCATCAATGACAAGTGGTTTGTACATTTCCATGTAAAGATGTAAACAGCAAGTCATGATATATTTTATAAATATTCGAATCGTTTCATAGGAAAGTTTTTCTATAGTGAGCAAAGCGCCGTTTATCATATCTTATCCCGTATCAGTGCAAGCCACTTTATCTACATTCGTTTATTGTACTTAACACAAGCAAACTATTTTTGGTTTCTTGTTTTGACTTTGAACCAGACACATCACAAACATTGCTCTGCTAATGCTTACAAAGTGCTCTCTCTCTCTCTCTCTCTCTCTCTCTCTCTCTCTCTCTCTCTCTCTCTCTCTCTCTCTCTCTCTCTCTCTCTCTCTCTCTCTCTCTATCTATCTATCTATCTATCTATCTATCTATCTTAATTAATATACAATTTTACCAGGTACAGGCATGCATTTGGGGTTAACGACTTCGTTATGCATCCAAGTTTCAGAGCTCGAAACTACAGCACCTCACACAGTACTAGATCCTACTTAACGTCGCTCCATTATAATACTGATGACAAATAAAATTAAACGAAAACACTAAAAACTATAAATAAATTGGTAGTGTATGATAATAATATCGTTATCTATCTATCTATCTATCTATCTATCTATCTGTCTGTCTGTCTGTCTGTCTGTCTGTCTATATCATTCAACTATGGTAGTAGTTGAATGATATTCTTAAGGCCGCAATTTACTCACACGCAGCATATTTCAGAGCTTGTCGCTAATTCAGTTCTTAACCAAATGGAAAACTGTTTTGGCATTAAAAAATTGAGATTTGGTCCAGTAGAAAAAAAGTTTACATCAAAATGTGTAACAACGTTATAGGAGAGTAAGTAACGCTACCAATCAAGATAAGATCTAAATAACTTTTTATTTTATTTTAAAAGCAAAATATATTTATCTTAGCTTCAACGACAGAAGAAAGCGTGAAAAATTTCATAGTTTTGGTCCCATGCAACAAAAATGTGTATCAAAACAGTTGCGAGGTAAAATATCGTGAAAAAATATAAGGCAAAAAGTTGGATTTAAGTATAATTAACTTTTTTACTTTAAAAACAAACTATATTTTAATTAAGCTTAAATGATAGAGTTCAATTGGAGTAATTTCATGGTATCAATCTCATGCAATTAAGTTCTAAAAGAAAACAGTTATGAGTGTTTGTTTCTCAAACTTGTGGGTGATAATATAGTTCTATACTTTTTTATGAATATAGTTCTAGGAGACTTTTAATATTTGTCACCGGCATCATTGAGTTAAGGAAAAAATTATCAACGACACCGCTAATTGACACATTATTAATTAGCATAATAGCTTAGCCTGGAAAAAACAGGGATTACATGGAAAAATGCGAGCAAGAGAAAAAATATTCTTAAGCTTATAAATCTGGAAAAGTACGGGACAAGTTATTACATCTGGTAAAGTACAGAACAAGAAAACTTTTACTTAAAATATTGCAGCTAAGGATAAAAGCTGAATATTAAATATCATTTGATTTTAATTTGCAAAGTAACATAATTAACAAAGGTACCATCATTTTGTTAAAATATTAACACACTAGAATACTTAAAAAATGAGAGCTAGAAGCACCAATATAGCTTTTATGCAAAGTAGAATAGTATATATGGTAGGCAAATTCATTATGTAAAAAATAGGCATTGTTCAAGACCAAAAATGTGAAGACTTGGCAATAGCTTAGGCAATGATTTTAGTGTGAATTTGTTGTTATAGGTAGATTTTACTGTAATATATAACGAATTTTTGTTTTATTCTATTTATTGTACTAACTAATTATGCACTACTAATATTTTTTATTACCTATTTTCAAATCTCTAATTATTAATTAATAATTTTAAAAATTGTTTTAAAGTGCAAAAAGTATTTTAAATGAGTTATTTTTAATTTTTAATAGAAGTAACAAGTAATAGCAAATAGAAGTAATCACTTGTAATAAAATGTTTAGTTTGAATAAAAGCTAATATTTTCAAATTCTAAATATTTTATTTGAAATTTTATCCTTAGTTGCAATATTCTAAGTAAAACTTTTCTCTTACTAGAAGTATTAGGTCGTCAAGTATGAAATTTGTAGTAAGGTATATGGTAAACATTGACAGCTGCTCATTTTGCACCATTATTATATTTTGACAATCTTTATTTTTTGTTAGAAAGCTGACACATTTATTTCTTTATTCTAACTCATTTTGCGCTTTATAAAGTATTTATAAATCGTTTTTTGCTATTTCTGTTTAGAGATGGATAAGTTGGAAATTCGTACAGCTTTGAAATATGAGTTCTTTCTTGGAAATACAGCATCACAGACAGCTCGGAATATCAATGGGGTATTTCATCCTAATGTTATTACACAGCAGACAGTATCAAATTGGTTTGCAAAATTTCGTTCTGATAACTTTGACCTCAAAAATGAGCAACGCGGTCGACCAGAAACAAAGGTGAATAATGACGAACTGAAAACCACCGTCGAGTCAGATCCATCTCAAAGTGCCCGTGAATTATCGTTGTTCTTTAGTGTTAGCAAGAAAACCATATTGACTCACCTAGTTCAAATCGGTAAAGTGAAAAAGTTGGATAAGTGGGTTCCGCATGAACTCAATGAAAATCAGAAACAGCGACGTTTAGAAGCCTGCATTATGGTACTTTCTCGTCACAAAGTGAATTATTTTTTAATCGAATTGTAACATGTGATGAGAAATTGATCCAATACAACAACTGTAAATGTTCAGCACACTGGTTGGACAAAGGCGAGCCACCAAAACACAGTCCAAAAAGCAAAATTCATCAAAAGTAGCTGATGGTGTGTGTTTGGTGGTCTGGTGCAGGTGTGATCCATACTGATTTCATTAAACCTGGCTCATCAATCACTGGAACAAATGATGCCGAAACTTACAAAAAAAAAACAGCCTAGATTAGTCAACAGATCCACTCCTATTTTATTGCAAGACAACACCAGACCATACATCGCAAAAATGACATTGGTGAAACAACAAGAGTTAGAGTTGGAAATTCTCTATCATCCACCATACTCTCCTCAACTTGCCCCCACTGACTACTACTTCTTCCAGAATTTGGATAACTTTTTGATAGGAAAAAAAGTTAATTCCGACTATGCTGTAAAACAGCCCTTCCAAAATATTATTGACCCTAGATTGCCAGGCTTTTACAGTTCCGGGCTGGACAAGCTACCGCTGAAATGGTAAAAGTGTATTGACAATATGGGTGAATACTTTGATGAATAAAACTATTCCTTGTATTTATAAAACACTAGCAAACTTTTTTTTCTCTTCTACAAATTTCATACTTGACCTAATAATAACTTGTCCTGTACTTTACCTAATCTATAATCTTAAGAATATTGTTTCTCTTGCTCGCATTTTTCCATGTAATACTATAATGGAGAAAGCTGCTTATTAAGTTGGTATGTAACAGTTACTAAAAGTACTAAGAAAAAGCAATTATTAAAGGGTTGACCGTCTGGAAATATTTTTATAAATTTATGTTCCTATAATTTCGATTTCTCAAATTTATTGAATCTTTTAACTCCAATTTCTCGGAAATTTAAATATTCATTGCATTCACTGCGTCCAGTTCTTCACAAATTTAAATATTCATTGCATTCACTGCGGAGTATTCCATTTTCATTTGCAAAGTCTCTCACTTCCTCTTTCACTGTTTTCATTTCAAGTTTTATTTCGCTATTTGGAAAGCCGACAGTTTATTCTATTAATGTATACGTAATGTGAAAACATTATTTAACGAATTAATTTTTTTTTTTTAATACACGTATAATTTTTGTAAAATAATTTTAAAGTAATTTTGTTGATATGGCTGTTTGGAACGCTATAATCCTTACAATAATAATTATATGGAAAGATTTTGATAATTTTCTTTTTTTTACTTAAAAACCAAAGGAGGGGCCTTTTCGGTAAAAAAAAAAAAAAACACACAAATTGTAAATATTTTCAGAGGAAAAGGTGAACAATTGAAGGGAGGTTTCACTGTTATTTCTAGCACAACCCAAACCACCCTCACTTTTCTCTCTCACATGTATTGCTGTTTTTTCAATATTTTTCTCCCATTAAACACATTTTATGGAATGATGATGCCGAATTAACACACACGTGGTCCATCGGTAGAATATAAGCAAGGAAATAAATTGTAATTTAAATTGTTACCCCACCTCAATCAAGCGAAGCCCTGTGTGTGTAAGAAAAAAACATTTCCTAACCAAAAAGTATGCTATTAAAATGAATTATAGGTTACATAACTCTTTTATTAAAATCACTGTGGATAAATGCCAGCAATGACCTTCTCAAGTTCTCCAATATTTTGTAGCGGTAGCTAGATAATTGAATGATCTCCCTTGCAAGAAATGTTATAGAGTAACCTCCCTTTCTAAGTTTCTCGAAGCATATGTGTCATGAGACGTGATTCTTAATTATTCAAGAAGCTTAGTGTATCTCTTGGAAGTTTCTAGAATGTCTAGCGTTCCATTAATAAAAACAGCTTGCTAGCCCTGCTTTTCGCTTCTTAGTCGATTAGACTTAGATCCATTCACGTCATTGCTATGTCCGTCTATTTCTCTATGCCACATGATTGAAAACCACCACTTAGCTGTTATTTCTACATTTTCTATCTCTGAACTTTCTTGCATAGATTACTTCATTCAACTAGATTCTACATATATTTTTATGGAGTAAAGATATAGTTCTTGAATTTATTCTTCATCTCTATATGAACGCTGCCACATCAACGTTTCGTACTGACTATATATTTCCACTGCAGTTTTAATTTCTAAACAGAAACAATCAGGGGAAGGGAGTGGGGTTGCAAAAAATTCATAATTTCTCACATTTTCTTTCTTATAGCATATAAATGTATTTATGAGGTGGGGAGGAATATTGAAAAACATCAATACATGCGAGAGTGATAAAGAAAGGAGGAAGGTTGTCTTTCGATATGCAAGAAACAACAGCCAAACCACTCTTAAATCACTCGTTTTCCTCTAAAATTATTAACAATTTCTTTATACCGAAAATGCTCTTCCCATGGTATTGAAGTCCAAAAAAAAAACTGGCCAAAATTGGATGATGAAAGAGAATTTAAAATGAAAAGAGTTTTCAAAAGTTTTTTTCATATAAAGATGCCCCCCGCCTCCAACTCCATCATTTCGAAAGCTGTGATTTTTAAAAAATGGGGAAAATACTCGAAAAACTTTTCTCCACAAATTTCTTTATAATCGTAATCTATGTCGTTTGAAAGTGATTTGTACAAACTTGCATTAAAAGATACCCATTTACCTGAAAGTCATGTGGGAAAATGTCGGATCATTTGAATTTTCCGAAACTCCTCTCTCCACCCCTCGGAAAAATTCTTTCCCATAAATTCCTATATACTCTGAATCCACAACGTCGAAGCGGTATTTGTTAAAATGTATCCATTTTTCTGGATGTTATGAGGTAACAAAGTCGAGGACGCACACATCTGTTGTAAGGCCCTTTTATTTATACCATTTTTTTCATTTCATATTTATTTCATTCATTGTTTGCAATGTTGTCTCTCCCCCACTCTCTCTCTCTCTCTCTCTCTCTCTCTCTCTCTCTCTCTCTCTCTCTCTCTCTCTCTCTCTCTCTCTCTCTCTCTCTCTCTCTCTCTCTCTCTCTCTCTCTCTCTCTCTCTCTCTCTCTCTCTACACACACACACACACACACACACACTGTAAAACTCAGAGATGGGCTGCCTAATTGAAATCTCTGTGTTGCTTTGAGGGGAGGGTAAAACTTGACAAACTGCTTCTCCTTCTGTTGTTGTACTACCGTGATGATTGTTTAAAAAAAGAGCCTATGACTGTGAAAGCAATATTTACTAAGCAAGTGAGCACTATTATACAAAGAAATAATAAGACGTAAAATATCGTGAATCAAATTTAAAAACATTATCAAGGGCCTGGCAGAAAACCGCCCGGAGTGCGGTCTTTCTGCTAGCTATTATAATAATGTTTGACATTTCATTCGTCTTCACATTCCAAGTTCAAATGTCACTGAGGTCGATAAAATAAGTACTATTCGAACACTGCGATCAATGTAATTGACTTAACTCCACCCTAAAAGCGCTGACCTTGTGCCGAAATTTGAAACCATGTTTTCATTAAGTGTACGATAATAACGCTTTCAAGTTTTGGCACAAGGCCAGCGATTTCGAGGGAGGGATAGGCCGATTAAATCGACCAGAATATTCAACTGGTATTTATTTTATCGAACCCAAAAGGATGAAAGACAAAGTCGACATCGGCAGAATTTGAACTCAGAACGTAAAAACGGACGAAATGCCACTAAGCATTTTATTCGGCGTGCTAACAATTCTGCCAGCTCACTGCCTTAAGTGTGCGACAATAATAAAACTCACGACAATAAATAATGGTTTCAAATTTTGGCACAAGGCCCACAAGTTTGGGGGAGGGGATGGTCAATTTCATCGACCTCAGTGTTCTACTCCAAAAAGATGAGAAACAAAGTCGACCCCGTGGAATTTGAACACAGAACGTAAAAACGAACGAAATGTCGCTAAGCATTTTGCCGTGCGTGCTAACAATTCTCTCAGCTCGCCACCTTGAGCGTACGATAAATAATAAAATTCACGACAATAAATAAAGCTGTTCGAAAGCATTCAACTAGTTTTGAAAGTACTGGACCGCTCATCAGAACCAGGCTTCTAGGAATAATGTATTAAAATGATCATTTTGATAATTTTAAAAGTATTTAAACTAATATATATATATATATATATCGACAACATTTAAAGTATTACTAATCATTCAACTTATTTTATTTTGTGATCGCTAAATATAAGGTTGTTTTATATGTCTGCCATCTGTGTAACTCCTTTAAAGTACGCCAGTACTTCAAATAAAGAAAAATCAATAAAATATAATAAAAATAAATAAATAGATAAAAGAAAGAAAAAGAAAGAAAAAACGGAAATTGTTTTTAAGAGATACAAATTAAATACTGTAGGTTCCGTTTGATGTTTATTTATCCATTTAAAATTCTCATAAATAACTCGAATTTTTACGTTGCAACGAACACAAAAGGTTTTCTTTACGGTTTTTCACTAGCAGTTTGCTTTTCTGATGGTCGTGATAGACATGTGGTCCTCCTAGTGCTCGCATGCACTATAAGGGGAATAATTCTTTCTTCATAATATTTGCTGTGATGGGAAATTTCAAATTGAAATTAAGAAATTATAAATAATTCACATTAAAAAAGTTTTTTTGTATATTTGCTTATTACGAAGTTCTTAAATTTTCTAATCAGTGATAATCGTGTATTCTACTATTTCATACTTTTTAGAAATCGTAAGCATGACATAACATATAACTTATAATTTAAACATTTTGTGAAGTGAGACAATGCATTAAAGGTGGAAATAATTAGTCTGGAAGAAACTGAAAGACTGTGCTTTTTTTTTTTCATAGAAATTAATAGTTTAAGAATTGGGAGAAACATATTATACCATGTTTTTTAGACATGTTTAGAATGAAAATCTTATATTATAAAAGACAAGCTTATCTCCTTCTGTCTGTCCGTCACAACATATATGTAGAAAGAAGGGGTAAGTGAAAAGGAGAGAAAACCCCTGTTACAACATATATGTAGGGGGAAAGAAGGAAAGGAGAAAAGTTGTTGAGAGAGAAATACAGTAAGAGAGGGAGAGAGAGAGTTTGTGTGTGTGTGTGTGTGAGTAAAAGATAGAAATGTAGGTAGTGTTGTTACGATAATAACTAACAAGTTTTGATTTAAAAAGCGGGAATTTTAAGTGCAAGTCTATCAACACGACGCAACATAGACTTCAATGAATATACTTATTCTATAGAACATGAAAAGAGTATTTTAAATAAGTGTTACTGTTCGACAGTATTCAAATTGTTACTAATCTTCATCGAGAAAGTCAATATAAACATTATTTGAACAACTTATGAAGGTGCAGGAGTGGCTGTGTGTTAAGTAGCATGCCTACCAACCAAAGCCTTGTGAGTGGATTTGGTAGACGGAAACTGAAAGAAGCCTGTCGTATATATGTATATATATATATATATATATATATATATATATATATATATATGTGTGTGTGTGTGTGTGTGTGTGTGTGTGTGTGTTTTTGTGTGTCTGTGTTTGTCCCCCACCATCGATTGACAACTGATGTTGGTATGTTTACGTCACCGTAACCTAGCGGTTCGGCAAAAGGGTCGATAGATTAAATACTAGGCTTACAAGGAATAAGTCCTGGGTCGATTTGTTCGACTAAAAGCAGTGCTCCAGCATGGCCACAGTCAATTGACTGAAACAAGTAAAAGAATGAACTAAATCTGAAGAAATAAATTCAGACGGAATACAAGAGTTGCTTCCCTTTAAAACTATTCAGTAGACAAACTTTTGATTGATTATTTTTATTAAGTGAAAACTTAAAGTCATTGGACTGCGGCCAATGAATTAAGTAAATGATGTAAATAAGGTTTTAGTCAAAAAAATCAACCACAGAACTTATTTTATTAAAGCCTAGTACTTATTCTATTGGCTGTGTTTTGCCAACTACTAAGTCACATGTATGTAAACAAACTAACACCGTTTGTGAAGCGGTAGCGGAGGACAAATGCTATACACACACACACACATATGAGTATGAGTGTATGCATCTTTATGTTTGGTTTTATTCCCTCACCACTGACTGACAACCAGTGTTAGTTCATTTACGTCCCTGTAACGTAGCGGTTCAGCAAAAAGAGGCCGATAGAATCAGTACCAGGCTCAAAAAACAAAAAAAGCTGTGCCCCAGCATAGCCGCAGTCCAATGATTGAAACAAATAAAGCACTCAGATACGGCGTACTTATGCACAATTCTCATTAATCCGATAACAGTTGTCCAAAGATCCGCGGAGTAAAGTCGAGCTTAAGACCCCGTGGTTGCGACACGAATCACTTAATCACAGAGCCATACTTGGTATTCGAAAAATAAAGTGTTCGGCTTCAAACATTTGTTATTTCTTCTCGCTCTGCACTAACATACCTACCTTTGAGAACGTTTGTTCTTTGGTTACTTTCTTCGTAGAATTTCACATTTATTTTACACTTTAACATATTTGTATATAGAATGAAGTTATAAAATCCGCAACCCTTTTCAACAAGAGTAGAGACACTTTTCAGAGCTGGGTCGTATTACATGATCACAAGAGCCTATTAAAGGCTACATCCTTATTGAGAAAAAATAAAGAACATTTATTGCCGTTATGTTTTCAGATGTGGGTTCGAGTCCAACGGGGGCAGCCTACAACTTTTTCAAATTAAAGAGTTTTTAATTCAATATATTTACACGCTGTTATTTATAGCTTTATCCGCTTCGAGATCCACTGTTCCAAAACAGGTTTGTTTGTTGGTTTGTATGTTTTTCCGTGGACAAGATATCTCAAGAACCGCGGAATGGATTCGGATGAAACTTTCAGGGATGTTTGGCCTCGTGACTAGCACGAACTGATTAGATTTTGGGATCAATCAAGTACCGGACAAGGATTCTGGATTATTTTTCCTGTTTTTTTACTTAATTTTTGAAAGGGGTCGGGTTCATTTTTAATATTCTCTTTGTGAGAGCGGTCGAGTTTATTTCAGATATTCTCATTTTAAAAATCATCTCTGGCTAATAGTTGAGAGGATGTTGATGTTGCCTTGACGGAGGTTTGCGCTCAGTAATTGCTCTTGTATTTTATATTTTTTTCATTTTTCTCTCTGTCTTTCTTTCTCTTTTTTCTATCACATAACTTTGTAAATGAACAATCTAGCGGATTATTTTAATGGCCTACAAATGTAATACAGTACGCTTCTCTGCCTTAGGTGTCAGGAAGGCACTCGGCAAGAAAAGGAAACAAAATTGAAAGAAGGTAATAATGAAAGTGATAACAACAATAATAATAATAATAATAATAATTAACGGAACCCATACCAAAACCAAGCAAAAGAACGGTGGACGGATAATCATAAATACGACAAAATAGTCGATTTAGAAGTTACACACACACACACTACTATACAACACTCCTCCAAAGACATACAAGAATAAACTCCTACTGTAAATACCCAACAAAATGAACAAAACCCAGAACATGTGCCATAGAAAGCCAATACTCAGCAGAAGAACACAAACTGCGCTACAGAAACAACACACAATATAAAAAGTAATACAACAGAAGACTCAAACAAAACGTACTGATACAATACAATATCTACCTCACCCCACCCCCCACCCCCGCAAAATAAAATGTAGCACACACTGCCCCACCAGCACAAAAGTGCAACAAATGATGCAATAGAAAGTTGTTTAAAACTATCAGATGTTGTAAAAAAAATGGCGGTGATGACGATGGTGACGAACGTTACCTTACCTCAATTCATGAGAGACAGGATTTTCCGAAGAACTCTGGTTGAAACAGCGAAAATGAAGCTGGGCCTTTAAGGGAAGGTCTCTCACTCGGCAGTGAATCAGTAAAGATGCAGACTGACCACAGCACTCAAGAACAAGCTCTCAGAACAAACTACTCCAAATATCACATTGATAAAAGCACTGACTCGCCACAGTGTAGGATGTGCTCTGAGAAGGGAGAAAGTATAAGCCATATTGTTAGTGAGTGTTGTGAGCTGGCACAACACGAATATAAAAGGAGACACGAATATGGGGGCAGATATGTCCACTGGCTGTTGTGTGGTAAAGCAAACCCCGAGAGAGCCGAACAATGGTATGAACACAAGCCAGAGGGAGTAATGGAGAACGAACATTACAAAATACTCTGGGATTTTAACATACAGTGCGACCACGTCATGGAGGCGAGACGACCAGATATCGAGCTCATCCATAAAGATGAAAAAGAAGTAAAGATAATAGATGTTGCAATACCAGGCAATTCGAGGGTGAAATGTAATGAAACAGACAAGATTAAGAAATACCAGCAACTGCGGGACGAGGTAAGAAAGTAATGGTGATGCCGGTGGTAATTGGAGCATTTGGGGTAGTTTCCAAGGGCTTTGAAAAACATATTGAGAATATTGGAGCTGCTGTCAGGCTCGAGGTGATCCAGAAGACAGTATTGTTGGGTACAGCTCGCATTCTAAGGAGAGTATTGTCTCTTTGAGTCACAGGAGAAGGTACTACTTGAAACCTTTGGTGATTTGTTGTTTCCTGCTTTCAAGTAAAGAATAACCGGTGATTAAGAACTATCCGAGAGACTTTCATAATAATAATAATAATAATAATAATAATAATGGTTTCAAACTTTGTCACAAGGGCGGTCATTTTGTGGGAGGGAATGTGTCGATTACATCGACCTCAGTAAAAAGAAAAAGTACTTTGGTCGGTTCGTTCGACTAAAAGTCTTCAATGCAGTGCCCCAGCATGGACGCAGTCCAACGACTGAAACAAGTGAAAGTTGTGTGTGTGTGTGTGTGTGTGTGTGTGTGTAAAGTTAGTTAACCAATTAACTAATTGATTGTTTGATTAATCGTTCAGTCCATTTAAGCAATCAATCAATCAACGCTCGGTTGTGAAAGTTCTTTCTCACGATTCGCGACTTCATCGATGACAAACTCTCTAATCTCTACTAAACGACTATAAAGGAAAGATAACTATGAAAAATCACTGACAGTTCAAGGGAGATAAACCGACTATTTATTGATAAATAACTTTGCTATGATTATGGATTTCTTTTTATCATCATTCTTGAGTTACAAGAAGAGGTAGCAGGCGTAGTTATTTTTTACCCTCAGGTTAAGTTCTATTAAAGTTACTTATGATCACATTCTAACCACGACCATTACGTCTTTGTGGGGTTGGGCTATAGCATCATTTATGTAAAGTGCTGAACAGAAGTTAGTATTAGAAATTGTCATAAGAAGCACCAGTAAAATCTGCCTAATTGGCTTAATCCGATGTCAGATTTAAGACCACCACCTCAGATTAGATGGGCTACTTCAACAGTATCCTTTCTGTTACCAGTGTTCGTGCCAGGTAGTCTGTCTAGGGATAACTTCCTACGTTCTTCCCATGAGTCTCTGAAAAGGAGTCATGGGCGGCGTTCTTCTGACTTCCTTATAAAAAAAAGATGAAGAAACGATCAACTGTTCTTACAGTTATGACGAAGGATTTCAATATTCTATCCCTTGTACTGCACTTATGCTCATAAGTATGTATGATTTTTAGAAAATCTCGTGAAAAATCAGCAGCAGCAGCATTCCCATCACCTTAAACATCATTACCAACACCATTATCAACATCATCGTCAACAGCGGCAGCACCACTACCACCACCGCCTCCGCTTTCCCCGATGCGTATACTTGTTCTTATACAACACCATCACCACCATACTTTTTGTCATTGTCGCCACCATTAGTGATGTCATCATCACAATAATCTTAACCTTATTTCCACCCCCTCCTATATTGACATATAGCTACAGTTAGGATTAGAAAAAAAGAAACATTCTAATTCCTATTTAGATATGAAGACATTGCACTGCAAGTGAGTGAAAGGAGTCAATCGTCTTCACACACTAAGGGCTAAATTTTAAAACTGAAAATAATGCATTATTTTGTGACCTCTAGCAAATGTGGTATTCTCATTCTGAGAGTAAAAACAGGTTATCTTTCCTTTTAAATGAGAATTAATTATGTTATCTGCTGTATGTTGTCCTGTGTTATAACATGCGCTTGTAAGTGTGGGCGTGGTTGTGTGATAAGAAGTTTGCGTTCGAACCACATGGTTTTGGGGTTCAGTCCCACAGCGTATCAGCTTCTGAGTGGATTTGGTAGGCAGAAACTGAAAGAAGCCCATTATGTGTGTGTGTGTGTGTGTGTGCGTGCGCGCGCGTATCCACCACCGGTGTCCCTCACAGTCGGTATTGCTTTCTTTACGTCCCCGCAACTTAGCATATCAGCAAAAGGAGACCGATAGAATATGTACTAAACTTTAGAAAATATGTATGACTAAAAATCTTTCCAGGCGGTGCCCTAGCATGGTCGCAGTTCAGTCAATGAAACAGCGAAAAAGTAAAGGATATTTAAATATATTTTGATTAAAGGGAGCATGTAGTTTATGAGTCGCTCACACTTATGGGACGTACCTCGATTTTTGTCGAGTCTTTTTCCTCGAACCACCGTTTGACAGTTACCCTAAAGCCTGATTCTGTGTTCATAAGAAGCAGCTTGGATTTCTAAGATACTTTTGATAGAAGTGGAGAAAGAACGCGTGATAAGCAGTTCACGATTTACACATGAAACGAAAGCATAGTACATGTTACCAAGTCATATTGGCTTGCGAGTTAGGGCTGTTTTTAGGTGATATACATATATAACGTTCTGTTTCCTCTCTCCATTGTTTTCTTTCTTCATTCGTGTCTGTAGAAGAGCGTGGGCTCGAAATGTCAAAGACTCTTCCATTCCACCTGAGCGTCAACATAATAAACCATGTTTGCTGTTCCCTCGCTTATCTCTGTCTTTAGTTTTTTTTGTTTTTGGTGGGGATACAATTTATATATATATATATATATATATATATATATATATATATATATATATATATATATATATGATGGACCTCTGCACAGTTGCTGTCCACCAAATTCACTCAGAAAACTGGTGAGTATGAAGTTAGAATGGAAGACAAAGGTGACGCGTAGTGAACTGAATTCAAAATCCCGTGTTTGCAAATTTTTGAGTATATTTGTGTTGAATATACTTAAATCACACGTGCGCGAATACAAACGCATACGCACGCACGCACTCACAATGCTTGATTGATTGTTCGAAATCAATTTTAAATAAGATGATAGGGAAGAAATTATGTTAGCTTACTAGCAAGCAAGGGAAACAACTCCTAGCATTTCTGCTCGTCGACAGTAAGTAAGGGAGATAACTCCTAGCGTCTCAGTTGCTTGCTGAACCTGTTGTAACAGCTAATTATATCAAAATATTCGTAAAAAAAATATATTAATATTAATTGGTGCCTCAGAATGCAATTAAATGCTATTTTATTTAAAAGGCCACTGAATAACACACTGATATTTTTTCTAATCTTTGTACCCAAAACCATCTCTTTTTCTTATGTAAATGTACTTGTATGGTGCCTTTATAATTTTACAAATTCGATCTGCGTTTTTTTATAATTATATAAATGTAGTTTATATATTCATTTAGTCAAAGGTTAAATTTCACTCCGTCGCTACACTGAAATTTCCTGCTTCTGTTACAGTCTTCAGTTGCTTTTAAAAACAAATAGAGATTGGAAACAGAATAGCAAGACGGTAGGGATCTTAACTTTGAATGAATAAATAAACACTACTACACGTTTTAAGTACTTTCTCTTCCATTTGTAAAACACACACACAGGCACACTTTCCAAAAGAAAGAAGGAATTATATGTACATTATATAGAAATGTAAGATAAATATATGGACATGTGTTTTTAGTAAACCTATTTTAGTGCCATTGTTAAAATGTAGTCATCAAGGTTTTCTGTCACTGTGTCTAGAAAAGGAGATTGACCTGACTATTTTCAAGTTTGATTAAACCCATGTCAGAGAACAACTATTCTTCCTTGACCACAAAAAGAATAATAACTTAAAACTATATTGTATACACAAACTGAGACAGAACTAAATTTGTTTGCCTAATTTGAATATCAGTATAGTCATTGGCAATGTGAATCAATTAATTTATAGAAGTTCTATACAACATTTAAGGTAAGTGGTAAACTTATGAGCTCATGTTTTTAGTAAGCATATATTGTAACTTCGCTGTTAAAAGTGGTCTTTGTGATGGAATCATAGGACTGTCTTCTCTGTCCAGAAAAGACGTTGATCTGATGTCTTTTTCATTGGCTGCATCACTAGTTCAAGCCTGTTCTCATCACACTTGTACATTTCATTTTTTGCCACAGTTTCTGTGACTGGATGCCCTTCCTATGACCAACCACTTTACAGAACATAGTGGATACATTTTATTGTGGTACCAACCCTACAATGATAGGCATGTTTTGACAAAACAAAGAGGTTCTCTCAACCTAACATTGTCTCCATTTGGTTGGCAACAAATTTACAGAGCATGTTAACTGCATTTTATCATGGCACCTACACTAGTTCGGCTGCTTTGTACCTCATAAAATTAAAGAGTCTTCATTAGTCTCTGATGTGTTCATTCATTTAGAGCAATATGTTCAAGAAGGTGAATGGAAGATAGAGCAATTACAGAACCAGGATGGGTGGGTGATGTGAGTTAGAGTATGTTGGTGAGATTAGTTACTTCTTCCTAACCAAAGAGAGAATAGTAACTTAAAGCTTTTCACAAGATTAAAATGTGTGTTTACTAAAGACACATATCCAAACATTTACCTTTCATTCCCACTTATCCTAAATGCTGTGAAGTGTTTCTATTAACTCATTCATTCACCTTGTCAATGCTAATGCTGTTATATAAATTGCAGACCCATTAGTTCCGTCCATGTGTGTGTATACATTAAACACCTTTAAGTTACTCTTCTTTCTGTGACTAGGTTTGAATAATAAGAGAATTTCAATGAAATTTTAATAAAATATTGATTTAAATTTTGGCACAATGCCAACAATTTCAGGGGAGGGAGTAAGTTGTTTACGTTGACCCCAGTGCTTGACTGGTACTTATTTTGTTGGCCCCAAAACGATGAAAGGTAAAGTTGAGCTTGACATAATTTGAACTCAAAATAAAAGATGGGTAAAATGCTGCTAAGCAATTTTTCTGGCATGCTAACAATTCTGGGAGCTGGCTGCCTCAATATTTTCATAGAAATATTGAAACCACTCTGGACACAAAGAGAAAATCCTGTGGTTTCAAAAACAGCAAGAATATAATGTATGCTTATCAAACCTACACACTTATGAGTTTTATCTTTCATTTGCACTTATGACAAATGTTGTCTAGTACTTTTAAAAACACACACACACACACACACACACACACACACACACACACACACATATATATATATATATACACACACACATACATATACATGCATACACACACACACGCACGCACGCACGCAAGCACACACACGCACGCACACACACGCACGCACACACACACACACACACATTTGTATATACAGGGTGTGGTGAATAAATTGTCTAAATTACGCAAAAATGAAAATAAGACTGACATCTCAGTTTAACAGATATATTTACCAAAATTATATTGAAATATCTTCAAATACTAAAGAGTAAATTTATTCAATAAAATCCCCATTGGCTTCACCAATGGCCTGTAAATGACTTCGGAATCTCCTACAACTCTTCTGGACAGTCTCCTTGTTTAAATTGTTGAAAGCTGCCATAATCCTTGCCTTCAGTTCATCTTTGGTGTTACAAGGAGTTTTGTTATTCTCTTGCTCAACTGCACTCCACACATAGTAAACAAGGGGGTTGCAGTGTGGGGAATTAGGTGGCCAGATGTTAGGGGTGATGTGGTCGCAGAAATTGTTTGACCACCATGACTGAGTTCTCCTGCTTGCGTGGCATTATGCATAATCCTGTAGCACTATCTCCTCCAGGCACTTGATGCAGGCCTCTATGTTGAGTCTGAGGCTGTATGGGAAGATAAATGGAGGCATAACATTACCATCACTAGTGATCATTCCAAATACCATAATGTTGGGCTGGATATTTGATTTTTATCACACTTTCAGTACATATTTTGGGGGCATGGCAAACCAGCGGTTGTTCTGTGTTTTCTCCATCTGATTCTGGCAGAAATATGTGGTGTTGATGTGGAAGTTTTCAAGGAAAGTCTGGATAGGTTTCTATCTGAGATACCAGAGGAAGAGCAGCTCCATCCAACTTCACCAAAAACAATACCAGAAACAACACTGAGTAACTACAGGTGGTGTACCAGCATGACCTCAGCCCTAGGCTGAAACCAGTAAAAGATAAAAGATATAAATATATATGGATCGATAGATAGACAGACAGATAGATAGATAGATAGATAGATAGATAGATAGATAGATAGATAGATAGATAGATAGATGCTTCTCAAAATGCACTTAGCTGTTACAGTATGTATGTGTATGTATGGGCGTGTGTACGTGCATGCATGCATGTGTGTATGCATGCATGCACCTGCATGCACACATGTATGCATGTGTGTTTTAATTCAATATGTGAAATTTTTAATGTTGGAAAAGAATTTAAACACCATATCAGTTTCTTATATGTATTTCTATATTTCTACAAAGGAAAGTCAAAGGTTATCTGCACTTCCACCATAACATATCTTTATTATTGTCACACTGCCTTCTGAACAAGCATGCTTATAGTTGGTACTATTGTGATCACGTGATTGAAGTTTCAGCCATTTTTCTTTCTGGCCTTACAGTGTAAACATGGCCGACGTCAGTGTCTGGGGAGGCTGACCGGAAGGGCGAGTTGACCGGAAGAGGAAAAAGGGCAGAGGGAGCCTCGATCGGGATTCGTGCCCTTTTCGAACGGGGTTGTGGACAGGACGAGACGTGGCTAGTGATGGTCTAGGTTTGGGAGAAGCAGCTGCTATTCCTAGTGTTCTTTGGGTCGGGGCAAGCTTCAAGGATTGAACACCGCTATGTGCGGCACAGACTCTTCTGCTTGTCCGGATCGGGGAAACATGTTGTACCAGTAGACCGCTTCCAGGGGCGAAATGTGCCCCCTTTCAGCCATGGCCTTGATCATCCGATGGTGCCTCTCAACGATTCCGTTGCCACTCGGCCTATACGCCGCTCTAAATAACCGTCGCACCTTCCACCGGTCAAGCATCTCTCCCAAAGCTTCCGAACGAAACGCCGCCCCATTGTCCATTAGCAGTTCTTCCACGGGACCCCTCTCCAAGAATATCCCGTTCAGAATGCTGGCAATCTCATCAGCAATGCCTGTCCTCAGCTCCCTCCAAATGGCCAGCCGGCCCAGCCCGCAGTCGACCGTGCTGAGATACATTTCCTGACGGTAGTGCGTCACATCCACAGCCAGTCTCCTCCAGTTGCGCTCTACTGAGAGGTTCCCCTGCTCATGCCCACCCTGGGCGTGGTCAATGGACTGGCATCTGTCACATTTCGCGACCACTTTCTTGACGTTTCTCCTAGTGACGTCAGCATCAATCATTTTCGCCAGATACAGGGTCCTATCCACCCCCAAGTGGTGCATAGCATGTAGCTCCTTCAGTTCGGAGTCACCCAGCCGACACGCTGCCGCTATCCCTTTCCTTGCTTCCTCCGGTTCCTCCAGCCACGCCTTTTTCACCCTGGTCAGTGCGTCCGCCCTGTTTCTTTCCGAAGGCATGAAAACCACGTTCAGCTTCAGTCCCAACTCAGTGATCAGCTCTCCCAGAACTCCTACGCGGCATTTCACCAACATCTCCGCGGCACCTTTCGTCCGGACTCTCTTCTCGCTGGTAATTACTGTTCCTACCCAGCCGACCACGGTGGCCGAATCCGTCCGGATCTCGATCGAGCGCAGCCCCCATCTCAGGGCCAAGTTCACCCCTTTCAGCACCGCATCTAGTTCGGCGAGATCGATGTGGTTGAAGTCGTCCGTTTTCCGTAGCCAGGCCGCATCCTCCACCTCAGCACCTTCAATCTCCAACACAACCCCTATCGCTATACTGCTAGCATCACACCAAACCGTCCCGCACTCCGTCTTGGGCACATACCAGTTTCCTCTGACCGGGTCTTCCACTCTCATTCTCTCCAGGATTTCCCACATCATCGCCACCATCGCCTCTCCCACCTTGTCACTCCAACTCTCCCCCTCTGCTCGTCTCTTGGTGTAACTGCATGCAATGCGCAACCAACCAGCGATCGGATAGTGTCCAATCAACTTCCCACAAACCGAGAACAACTCTCTCCTGCTAACGCTGGAACTCAGCTCTGGGATCTCGTTTCCTCTCCGGAACACCAACTCGCCTGATCTGTCTTTTTGTAGCTTCAGCCCCAGCGCAGCTCCCCCCACCATCGACTCAGGCGACTTCACAATCAGCCTGAACCTCTCCAGGTGTCTCACTACCTCAGTGGCTGGCACTACAGTCTCGTCAACCAAAATGTCGTCGATGTAGGAACTGGTGGCCTTCCTTATCTTCTCCTCTTTCCCTAGGATGGACTTGAGCACCATCGCCATAATTTTCGGAGCGGAATTCAGCCCGAAACCCAGCCTGGTTAAACAGTACATCCGGCCCTTGTACCGCACCAGCTGGTATCGCCACAGCTTGTCACTCACACGGAGCTGCAAATATGCCGACTTCAAGTCGACGATCGTCACTGCCCCGGTCGACTGTCTCCACACACATAACGTCTCACCGGAAACGTCCGTTGCCTCGCCTCCCGTGTGGCACGATATATGGTCGTTCAGCTCCCTAAAGTCCAGCACCGGTCTGACTTTTCCTTTCGTCAGCTGCACCACCACCATCAGAGGCAGCACTCCACTCACCACCTCCTCTTTCCACGGGACAAGGACTCCTTCCTTGATCCATCTCTCTACCTCCTCGTCGAACTCGACACCGGATTGACCTTTCAACGTATGCTGGTAGCAGCTCACCCTGTTCTTTAGTAGTGGGGGCTCGTCCTTCCATCGCCACTCCATCGTCCACCTCCGACCATCAAACGCTGCCTGAAAATCTTTGTCTTCGATGGTGTAAGCGGCGCTGTCCCCGACGGGGCTCTGCTTTCCCTGGCGGTCCCGACTCACGGCGCACGATGCCCCCACGCTTCCGAACGTGACCTCATCTCCTGCAATCCTAACGCCACCAAGACGGTTGATGGCGTCCATCCCCAACACGACATCAACCCCGTCTATCACATAGTCGATCACGATCACCCGTAGCCTCAGCGCCGCGCTCGGTAACGCTATCTCCAGACTGGAGCTGCCCCTGCAACGGATCTCTCTACCGTCGACCGCCCGGATGCTACTCATCCCATCCCATTTCTTCGCCACCCTTGGCGTCACGAGGGTAGTCGTGCAACCCGTGTCCACGAGGGCCTTGAACTTCTTCCCCTCGACCTCGACTTCGACCACGGGCAGCGCCTCCAGAAGCGCCTCTACTTGGTTGCGGGGAAAGTTTGAGAGGCAGCAACTTCCCCACGGTCGTTTCCCTGGTCGCAATCACGGGCGATGTGCCCAGTCTTCCTGCATCGATAGCAGATGGGCCCCAATTCGGCGCATTCCCTCGCCATGTGCGGCCCCTGACATTTGAAACACCGGCCCGAGAACGGCCGCTGTCGTTGCTCGGTAGGCTTCCTCACGCCTTTCTCAGGCTGTCGTCTGTCGGAATGCGCCTCCATCGCCACCATCGCTATCGGCTTCCATCCGACGTGCTGTGTCAACATGCAAGCTTGTGCTACTAGCTAGCTGAGCGCCATCTTTCTTCCGCCAGGTAACTGCTGTAATCGAATCCCTACATCGTCGGGAATCCATTTACAAACGCCAGCCACGCCGCTCTGTCCAGGCCTTCTCCCGTAAACCCAGCCAGCATGGCCAGTCTACGCACTTCCGCCGCGTACTCATCCACCTGTTCTCCCCCCCACCCCATCTAATAGTTCCTAGTTTAACGAAGGCAGCGTAATCGCTCTCCGTATACGCTTCCCTCAACCTCCGTTCGATGTTCTCTGCATTTAGCCTCTCTTCCTCGTCCATTTATAAATACAGGGTCAGGGCACTCCCTTCAAAGTATAGTGCCATGTGACTCGCCACATCACTTATTCCTTGTAGCTTGGCAACGAGCCTAATTTTTCGCATCCAAGCCATCACATCTCCTTCGCCATTAAAACGCCTGATCATATCGCTGGCGATTCTAATCTTGGCTGCCATCGCGGCGAATTTCTACACGTGGGGCCAAAATAGCTTGTGGTGTGTGCGTGCGAGTAGATGTAATCGCCTTACCTCGGTTTTCCTTTCGTCAACTGCGAGTCTGTCTTGCGGTATCCAATCCTTGAAGCTTGCCCCGACCCAAAGAACACTAGGAATAGCAGCTGCTTCTCCAAAACCTAGACCGTCACTAGCCACGTCTCGTCCTGTCCACAACCCCGTTCGAAAAGGGCACGAATCCCGATCGAGGCTCCCTCTGCCCTTTTTCCTCTTCCGGTCAACTCGCCCTTCCGGTCAGCCTCCCCAGACACTGACGTCATACCACAGCCGCTCCACTAGCAATGTGCACCAATTCACCATTACCATCTCTCAAGCTTCCTGAATCTTCTTGTCAGTGCTGGAGGTTGACGGGCATCCGGATCTCTCTTCATGCGTCACACATGTCCAGCCACTTTTAAACGTCTTGACCCACTCATACACACTACAAAGCGGTAGTGCACTGTCCCCATATTATACTAAAAGCCACTGATGAATTTCAGCACCTGACATACCTTCCAATCAGAGAAATTGGATCACTGCTGTTTGTTCTTCTTTAGTGCACATTAATAGTGGAGCAGCCATGCTTACACTGTAAAGCCAGAAAGAAAAATGGTGTGATCAGGCTCAAACTTCGATCACATGACCACAATAGTACCAGCTACAAGCATGCATGCTCAGAAGGCAGTGTGACAATAATAAAGATATGTAATGATGAAAGTTCAGATAATTCTTGACTTCCCTATATATATATATTTGTGAAAATAATGGGCTTTTCTTTATTTTTGTCCGTTTTGTTATTTTTTTTTACATTTCTCTAGAAGTGCATGTCATAGTTATTTCAATATAAGGTGTGTCTTTTTGAGCAAGTAGCTGATATAGAGGAATGTTTGAAAGTGTGAGAAAAGCAAACCAATTCTCACATGAATAAACATTGGGACAAATTTTATATATGATAAATACATACCTAAGTATTTATATTAATCATATTTCCTTGCTTTTTCTGAATTTTTATTTTCTTTTTACTCTAAATAAATCTTCTGAAAAAACTCAAGAAACATTGAGATGTTTTTGTTAAGAGAGAAAATAAAAGATCTGAAAAACATTTTTTATTTCAGTAATAAAATAATAAGTTTTTTTTTCCTTTTTATGCTTGTTACAAATTAAAAAGATCTGGATATTATCATAAATGAATATGTTCACTTTTTTTTTATTATTATCAATTAATCCAAGAAGTGTTTCTAGCTTTGAGGTTAAAGACTTAGTTTTAAATGTTGCAGATTTTTAGATAGACAGATAGATAAACAGATAGATAGATAGATAGATAGATGGATGGATAGATAGATAGAGAGAGAGGTGGGGAGTGGAGGCAATTTTGGTAAGGGGAGATACTGGTGACTGGAGGAGAAGTGAGAGTAACATCAAATGGGTTTATTATAATGAGGTGGTTTTCTGTTAAGCCTGTTGAGAAGAGCGGAAGCTGCATATTTGTAACAGATGAGAAAGAGAAAGAACGGGTTCAGTTTTATTGTATGTCAATAGTTGTAGAGTGACAGCTTCTCTATGAGGTAAGACTTTGGAATAAAATCTAGGATGAATATATATCTATGCATGTGCATCGGCACACTGGGCATTCCTCAGGAAGAAGAGCCCCACATGTCTAGGGATATCATACTAATTTATGCATGGTGTGGTTGTGTATACAAGAGCTTCCAGTGCATTGCCTTGCCCAAGGCCATTGAAATGCTGCAAAAATCATCATTATATGCACAAGAAATAACAGCCAATTCCTCCTCAAATAAAATCCTCTCTTAAAAATGGGAAGAAAGACATGAGCTTCTCTTGGTTGGAATGTGTGTGTGTGTGTGTGTGTGTGTGTGTGTGTGCGCGCGTGCGCGTGTGCATGTGTGCGTGTGCGTGCGTGTGTGCATGCGTGCGTGCATGCGTGCGTGTGTGCGTGCGTGCGTGTGTGTGTGTGTGTGTGTGTCTGTAAAAAGGAGGCAGACAAATGACTATATTTAATAAAATCAAAATGATTTTAAACTTTCAAAACTTGTCCAACACCATGGCAAAGAAATAATTATATGAATGCAAACACTGTTTTGTTTTCTCACTAATAAAGGCACAAAAAGGCAAAAGAATTTCACTAATACTGAGTGGGGACAGCCTACTTTTTGTCAGTTTGAGAACCACTGCATTTGGTGATATTGTCATAGATAGCTCTAAAAAAAAGGGTAGAATTGTCATGGCTGAAATGCTCTTAATCACTGTTCTGCTGCTCAGAACCAGTTTGATCTGAAGTAGCTTATTTGGAGTAGGCACAACTCCAATTTTTGTATATGAGAGAGAGTATAGTCATTTAGTTTGTCTAAACTGTGTCCTGTGTCTTTTATTTCATTTATTTCTTTCACTAATTGAACTGCAGCCATGCTGGAGCACCAACTTGAAACAATCCAACAAGCAATTAGTCAAACAATCCAAACCCAGTTGTCATGCAGTGGTGCAGGAGTGATAAGCACCAACACACAAACATACACTCACATGGGTGTATATATATATATATATATATATATATATATATATATATATATATATATATATATATACTCTCTTTACTCTCTTTTTACTCTTTTACTTGTTTCAATCATTTGACTGCAGCCATGCTGGAGCACCGCTTTTAGTCGAGCAAATCGACCCCAGGACTTATTCTTTGGATACATTATTTACATTATTTACATTTGACGGATATTTGTCCTCATCTTGTTTGTTGTTAACACAACGTTTCGGCTGATATATCCTCCAGCCTTCGTCAGGTGTCTTGGGGAAATTTCGAACCTGGGTTCTCTTTCCTAACAATGTTACTATTATTATATTATTATTATTATTACTATTATTAATCAGGTCGCTGCCGTGAATCGAACTCGGAATCTTGGGGTTAGTAGCCCGCGCTCTTAACCACTAGGGCATATGGCATAGTGGTTAAGAGCGCGGGCTACTAACCCCAAGATTCCGAGTTCGATTCACGGCAGCGACCTGATTAATAATAGTAATAATAATAATAATATAATAATAGTAACATCGTTAGGAATGAGAACCCAGGTTCGAAATTTCCCCAAGACACCTGACGAAGGCTGGAGGGTATATCAGCCGAAACGTTGTGTTAACAAGATGAGGACAAATATCCATCAAATGTAAATAATGTAAATAATGTAAATAATTCCTCATCTCTTAAATATAAAACTGTGTTATTCTTTGGATGCCTAGTACTTATTCTATCGGTCTCTTTTGCCGAACCGCTAAGTTACGGAGATATAAACACACCAGCATCGGTTGTCAAGCAATGTTGGGGGGACAAACACAGACACACAAACATATACACACACATACATATATACATATATATACATATATACGACGGGCTTCTTTCAGTTTCCGTCTACCAAATCCACTCACAAGGTTTTGGTCGGCCCGAGGCTATAATAGAAGTCACTTGCCCAAGGTGCCACGCAGTAGGAATGAACCCGGAACCATGTGGTTGGTATGCAAGCTACTTACCACACAGCCAATCCTGCGCCATATATATATATATATAATATTCTGATCCATGATAGAAAATTCAGCAAAAAAAGTACTCCATCTGGTCAGAGATAAATCTTATTATTTAAAGGTCACAATACATGTATTAAAGCGCTACTAATAGTATCATATGTTGAGAAGACTCAAACATATTCTTCAGACGCAAACCGCTTATCATAATGAACTAAAAGATTGAATAAATAGAAGAAACGTGATGAAGCTGAGAAGGCAGCACATAGAAAATGCAGACAGTAAACAATGGAAAACGAAACCGGAAAACAAAACTGAAGTGTCAAAAGGTAAAAAGTCGGTCAGGAATAGGTGAAATTTTCCAATTCTTCAGAATATATGTATACATATGCATGCAACTACTGAAAATTTCCGACCTGAAATTCAATAGAGAGTTAGGGACCTTAGATCTGAATAGGATCTGTGCTCTTTCAGCCAAACAAAGTCTACAGTTATTCAATCTATTCACATAAGGTATGGATTTCTCAATTACTTTCCATTTAATCACATATGGTGTTTTGTTATCTTTCAAAGTCCACATGTAGCTAGCCATCTTAGTAGCTTTACTTTTGTCCCTATATCGGAAGGAGGCTATGTGATTGGCAAAGTGATTTTTTAATTCAACTTCGCATAATCCGATATAGGCCTTCTTATCAGTTGCATTATTATTTAGGGTTGCAGTAACTGCTGCCTCATGTATGATAGATTTAGTCATGCATCGTTGGTCAAGGGGACAGGATCCTGGGTTGCAACAGTTACAGCTGGATTCAGGTTCTTGGTGTTAACCACATGTAATGATACTCTTCATATTGGGGCAGCAGCTATATGATAATTTCACAGAATGCCTATTGAATATTTTCCTGTATCTGTAGCTGGAAACTGTTTGTCTAGGAGTGGCAGGAATCTTTTACCAACATTAGTTTTTATATTATGGGGAAAAGGGAGGGGGCGAACCAAATTTTCCTTGACCTATTTTTGGGGTTTCTTATTATCCTAAATAATACTAGAGTGGTTAGATACTACTTTATCTTAGATGCCATTAGATCTATTAGTAGTGCTTTAATACATGTATTGTGACCTTTAAATAATGTATATATCATCATCATCATCATCATCATCGTTTAATGTCTATTTTCCATGCTGGCATGGGTTGGGCGGTTTGACTGAGGTTTGGAAAGCCAGTGGCTGCACCAGGCTCCAATCTGATCTTGCAATGTTTCTATAGCTGGATGCCCTTTCTAATGCCAACCACTCTGAGAGTGTAATGGGTGCTTTTTATGTGCCATCAGCACAGGAGCCAGACAGACAGCCCTGGCATCAATCACATTGAGATAGTACTTTTTACATGCCACCAGCACAAAAGCTAGTCAGGCAGATCTGGCATTGACCACATTCAGATGATGTTTTTTACATGCCACCAGCATGGGTGCCAGTCAGGGGGCACTAGCCACAGCTACGATTTTGGTTCTACTTGACACAACAGGTCTTCTCAAGCATATCATATCACCCAACGCATCAAGTGTACTTTTAAATGGGCCAGACATGCAACACTGACATCAGCCATGGCTGTGATCCCACTTTAGTTGCCAGGTCTTCTCAATTACTGCATACATCCAAAGGTCTTGGTCTCCTGTTATTATATATATATATATATATATATATATATATATATATATATATATATATATATATATATATATATATCATCATCATCATCATCATCATCGTTTAACATCCGCTTTCCATGCTAGCATGAGTTGGACGATTTGACTGAGGACTGGCTACACCAGATGGCTACACCAGATGGCTACACCAGGCTCCAATCTGATTTGGCAGAGTTTCTACAGCTGGATGCCCTTCCTAATGCCAACCACTCCAAGAGTGTAGTGGGTGCTTTTACATGCCACCAGCACGAAGGCCAGTCAGGCGGTACTGGCACTCAAAATGGTGTATTTTATGTGCCACCCGCACAAGGGCCAGTCCAGGGGCACTGGCAAGTGTGTGTGTGTGTGTGTGTATGTATGTATGTATACATTACAGCAGTATCAGTACCTAGTAGTGTTAGGCATAAATGAACTTTAGATTAATTAAAAAATGTTTGTGACATATTTCATCTTCAAAAGGCAAAGTCACTGCAGTTACCATGGAGAAAAAATTTTCTCTTATGGTTTAAAGATGTAAAAGCACCACATTTGTCCAGTGCTGCCCCCTGTTGGACTTCCAGCTGTTTAGCCATTATCAATGGGAAATACCAAAAGACACAAGTCTAGACAGGCTTAATTAAAGTTATAGCTTTAACTAAAACACAGTCAACAACATTGACTGAGTTGCACCATTAGACTGCCAGGTTGGAGAAATTACAGTAGTATCAGCACCAAGCAGTGATTACGCCTAAGTGAACTTTAAGTTAGTTAAAATGTTTGTGATAAAACAAGCTTCCACAGAGTTTCTATCTATTAAATTCACTCACAAGGTTTTGGTTGACCCAGAGCTATAGTAGAAGACATTTGTCCAAGATGCCATGCAGTGAGATTGAGCCTAATGCAACATGGTTACAAAGTAAGCTACTTAACTACTCAACCATGCCAGTACCTTCTGCATATTATTATTCTTAAATCATTCTGTGCTGTGTGGTGCATTGGTCCATTCATGCCCACCATGTTCTATTGTTTTCTTCAAAGAGTTTTTTTAGTATTTCAGGTGAGGAGAAATTGTTAACCTCTTGCTCAATTCCCCTTCATTTGGTGAAAGGAAAGAGGCACCATGGCTGGTGCCTAGTACAATGTAATCAATAGTATGTGTGTGTGTGTGTGTGTGTGTGTGTGTGTGTGTGTGTGTGTGTGTGTGAGACAAAGAGAGAGAGAAAGCTAGCCTTACTAAGTGACTGATACTTTATATATTCTTTTCTACTCTAGGCACCAGGCTCGAAGTTTTGGGGAAGGGAGCCAGTTGATTAGATCGATCCCAGTATGCAACTGGTACTTAATTTATTGACCCCCGAAAGGATGAAAGGTAATGTCAACCTCAGCAGAATTTGAACTCAGAATGTAAAAACAGATGAAATACCAGTAAGTATTTCGCCAGCCATGCTAACATTTCTGCCAACTTGCCGCCTTTGATACTTTATATATTGTATTGAAGAGACAAAAGACAAAGTTGACTTTGGTAGGATTTGAACTCTAAACATAAAGCACTGGAATAATTACCACAAGGCACTATTTATCCAACACTTCTGTCATATTACCACTATTGTTTGGTTTATTTAAGAAAAAAGGGAAAAATCTGATACAAAATAATAATTGAAACTAAAATAGATATTTTGCCTGTCTCAGCCCTTCTTCTTCAAAGGGAAATAGAAACTAATGTTCTAGAATGCGTAAAACAATGCTTTCAGAAATTACAAAGAAGTACTTCTAAGAAAAAATAAATATATAAAGATACTTTCCTCAATACTGTACCTTCAGTTAAAGGATCTTGTCTTGGAAATTATTTGGTGGACTTGTTGATGTTTGTGCCATGTAAAAAGCACCGAGAACACTCTGTAAAATGGTTGGCATCAGGAAGGGCATCCAGCTGAAGAAACAATGTCAAAGGAGACAGTACAGCTTGGCACAGTCCTCTGGTTTGCCAACTTTTATCTAACTGTCCAACTCATGCCAGCATAGAAAACAGAATTTAAATGGTAAAGATATGATGATGATGATATACAAATAAAATGTAATGCTGATGGTTTGTGGTCCAGTTGTGGCTATGATGAAGCAGCAGTCATCGTGACGGCAGGAAGTAGATTCTTGTGAATAAGGGTCTTGTTTCTTTTTCTTTTTACTTAAGTGGAAACCATGACACTTTGGTAACGTTATCAGACATTTAGTCATCCTCTTGATTTATTTGTTTTAGTACATTGTATATGTTATGGTTATTGTAGTTGTTTAACCACAGGTTGTCCCCAATTTCACAGGTCTATGATTAAAACCATAACAATCATGACCATTCGTACCTTTACAATTACAATTTCCAATGCATCTGGAACCATATCATCCCAGTTCTTTTATAAGACAATAAAAGTGTAATTTGAAAGATATTTGACTGCCATATCCAGCCAGGCCAACCACCACGTAGAGACCTCATCCACATCAATGGTTCTCAATGTATCAAATCCAAGTGTGAGATAAAAGCCACTACAATGTTAATGAAAGAAAATGATAAATTTATTCAATATTTCTGCTTTAACTGACCTGAATTGTAAAATGAAAAATTTGAAACTGTTATTTCTATTTCTAAAAAATACTATGTCATCGTCGTTGTCGTCGTCACCGTTGTCGTCGTTGTCATCGTCATCATCATCATCATCATCATCATCATTGCTTAACTTCCACTTTTCCATGCTCACATGGGTCAGATGGAATCTTTCAAAGTGGATTTTCTATGGACAGATGTCCTTCCTGTTGCTAATCCTTGCCTGTTCCCAAGTAAGGCAATATTTCCCCATGATCAGACATGTCTTCAGGGAGGATTGGAAATGAGGAACATACCAGTGACACACCCTTACAGTGATCACATGATATCAGGAAAGGGGACAGTAATGCACACACACATACATACACACACACATGCACACATGATTATATACACACACTCAAAGACATATATATAATACATACATACATACACACACGCACACGCACACACACACACACACACACACACAAATGCATGCACACATATATGTATACATATGACAGGCTTCTTTCAGTTTCCCTCATCCAAATCCACTTAAAAGGCCTTGGTCAGCAAGAGTCTATAGCAGAAGACGCTTGTGCAAAATGTCATTTGCAACGGCACAAATGAGAACTTATTGTGGACACAGGTCTGAAAAATATCACTGAAGATACAAGTGACAAGGTGCATGTGTAGCATGGAATGTATGCTTCAACAATGTTTAAACTCCCACTACAAAAAAAAAACAATGCAGAAAGCTGAGAGTCTGGAAAAAAACAATCAGCTGAAGAATGGGTAAACATAAACAAAAGCAGAACAATGTGTGATGTGAGTGCATTATGTAGTAGTAGTAGTAGTAGTAGTAGTAGTAGTAGTAGTAGTAGTAGTAGTAGTAGTAGTAGTAGTAGCAGCAGCAGCAGCAGCAGCAGCAGCAGTAGTAGTAGTATGGGAACGTGCTGTAACAGCATGTCGCTGCATCCACCATTTGTTGGTGATTCCCTTACTCCTGGCGGATGACACTTTTGCACCACTCAGACAATAACCTTCCAAGCCTTGGGTTTGCTTTGGGTAGTCATTGCTGGTGAGGGATTTTCAAGGTCTGAGTACAAATCCTACCTCAACCTCTTTTAGTCGCCTTTTACAACATGCAGAAGAAAGTTTAAGTCTGTTTTGTGGTATGCTGATCATCACAGAAGTATTAGAGCTATGTGAAATGAAGTGTGTTACTCATGAACACAACATGCCACCCGGTACAGGAATCAAACCCTCAGTCTGCAACACCCTAACCACAATTGTGAGCTGGTGTGAAAATATCAGGACAAAATAGAACACTGTGAAAAAGTGCACTCACAAAAACCAAATGCTGGTTGCAAATAGGTCTGCAGGGTATGAGGTATTAAACTTGGACATAACTTCATTGCAAAGTTATAAGTGTGTATAAGTTATAAGGATCTACATGAGTTTGCAAGGAAAAAATTATTGTCAACAAAATGAAATGAAAAATTCAGTTGCCATTGCATCTGTAAGTGAATGTGTATGAAATATACAGATAAAATGCATTAAAAAAAAGCATGTGATAAGCAATGGAAACATAGTTTTTGTACTGGTGCATGTGTAAAAATCAGCATGTGTCCATTAAAAAAGAAGCAGATGTGTGCATGCATGAACAATGGAAGCACAAAGTAAAAAGGCATGCAATATGAGCAAAGATATAAACTGGCCGTGTGGTAATAAGCTTACTTCCTAACCACATGGTTCTGGGTTCAGTTCCACTGCGTGACACCTAGAGCAAGTGTCTTCTACTATAACCTTGGACCAACCAAAGCGTTGTGAGTTGATTTGGTAGACAGAAACTGAAAGAAGCTTGTTGTATATACTGTATACATACATACATACATATATATATGGTGAGAATTCACAAAAAAAAACAATAGACGAAGACAGGTGGTGTAGAAAACAAACAGATGTATTAGTATAACGCTTGGGAATTGAAAAAGTCTTTAACATTTCGAGCCTACGCTCTTCCACAAAAAAGAACACAGAAAGAAACAAGGAGAGAAAAAAAATGTGTGTAATGGTTAGTTATTCCTTTGGAATAATACCAGTGATATCTTCGAAACATGTGTCAGAAGTAAAAGAATTTGAATAACACTTGCGTTTAACTCCATTTATTTATTTATATATATTATACAAAATATTTCGTGTAAACCCAGAGTTTCTACCTTTAAAAACAAGGAGTTACAACCTTTTTACTTGTGTGATTTTTTGCTACCCTGGTAACTAGTTATCTATTTTTTCTGTGTTAATTGTTAACAAGGGAAAAATACACACATCTATATATATATATATATTGGGCAGGGGAAGCATTGAGTGGGAAAGTATTCAATGGAAGAGTATTGAGTTGTTTCATGATTTTTTTCTTTTTTTTTTTTTGCTTAAAATAATTGTTAATTGCAATATTGTACATAGCATAATTGCCAATGTATTTATTGATCAGATTTTGTTTTCATCACTGGATTTAGGAGTGGAGATACCAGCAGAAGAATGTACTGATAATGGTAGATTGCCTTAAAGAAATAGTAGAATGGATATTACTTCAGATTCAAGATCCACCTTCTTTAGGTGGTTGATGCTGACAGGCCTTTTTTTTTTAATTTCTGATGACATCCAGGACAAAGTACTTAAGTATCCTACTTAGAATTTTTAAATGGTCTGCCTATGGTGGTTGAAATGGAGCTCATATAGCAGCATTCTGAACATAAACTTACATCTATTATTGAATATCAGATGGAATATCCCTCATGATATTCTATGAATGAGAAGAAACAGATGATAAATTGGACATGTAGTCCTACGGACAGTGGATGTAGTTCATTGGATCTGGAAAGCTTTGAGACATATATATATATATATATATATATATATATATATATATATATATATATATATATATATATATATATATATATGTGTATATATGTATATAATGGGGATAGACGAGTGGTTGGTAAGAGTTGTATAAGCCTTGTACAGGGATGCTGTCAGTAAGGTGAAGGCTGGCACAAGTATAGTGAAGAATTCTGGGTAGAAGTAGGGTTTACCAAGGATCAGTCCTCAGCCCCTCTTATTCATCATAGTCCTCCAGGCAATAATAGAGCAATCCAAGACAGGTTGCCCCTGAGAGCACCTCTATGCTGATGACCATGCTCAAATAGCCGAGTCACTGCCAAAGCTAGAGATGAAGTTTAGGGTGTGGAAGCAAGGTCTAGAGTCGAAGGGCCTTAGGGTTAGCCGAGCAAAAACCAAAGTCTTAGTAAGTAGGAAGGCTGACAAATCACAAATCCCTTCAGGTAGATGGCCCTGCTCAATCTGTACAAAATGCGTGGGTAGAAACTCCATGCAATGTACCCAGTGTAAGCTATGGACACATAAAAGGTGCAGCAATATCAAAGGAAGGTTAACCGGGAAGATAGTTTTTGTGTGTGACAGATGCACAGGGGCAATAAACACTGAAGATGTACAGAAAACAGATTCCATCACATGCCAGGGGGAAAAACTAGAAGTAGTTGATAGCTTCACTACCTAGGCAACCAAGTCTGTAATGAGGGTGATTGCTCTGAGAGTGTAGCGGCTAGAATAAGAATAGCCTGGGCAAAGTACGGAGAGCTCCTACCTCTGCTGGTGACAAAGGGTCTCTTGCTCAGGATGAAAGGTAGACTGTTTAATACATGTGTGCAATCTACCATGCTACACAACAGCGAAACGAGCCATGACTGCTGAGGACATGCATAGGCTTGAAAAAAATGAAGCAAGTATGATCTGCTGGATGTGTAATGTCACTGTGCATACACGACAGAGTGTAAGTGCCCTGAGAAAAAAGTTGGAGACAAGAAGCATCAAATGTGGTGTGCAAGGGAGACAACTGCACCTGGTATGATCATGTGTTACATATGGATGAGGACAGCTGTGTGAGGAAGTGCCACACCCTAATTTTGGAAGGAACCAGTGGAAGAGGTAGACCCAGGAAGACGTGGGATGAGGTGGTGAAGCATGACCTTCAAACATTGGGCCTCACAGTGGTAATAACAGGTGACTGAGACCTTTGGAGATATGCTGTGATTGAGCAGACCTAGCAATTAAAGTGAGATCGGCGCTATGGCCGATGCCAGTGTCTGGCCCATTTAAAAGTACCTCTGATGCATCAGGCGATATGATGTACTTGAGAAGAACTGTTGAGTCAAGTAAAACCAAAATCGTAGCTATGGCCAGTGCCCCATAACTGGCTCCCATTCTGGTGACATGTAAAATGCATCATCCAAACATGGTCGTTGCCAGTGCCCCTAAATGGCTGCCATGCTGGTAGCATGTAAAAAGCATCATCTAAACATGGCCAATGCTAGTGCCCCCTGACTGTCTCCTGTGCCAGTGGCACATAAAAAGCGCTATCCGAATGTGGCCGATGCCAGTACCCGCTGACTGGCTCCTTTGCTGGTGGCACGTAAAAAGCACCCACTACACTCTCGGAGTGGTTGGCGTTAGGAAGGGCATCCAGCTGTAGAAACATTGCAAGATCAGATTAGAGCCTGGTGCAGCCACTGGCTTTGCAGACCTCAGTCAAACCATCCAACCCATGCCAGCATGGAAAATAGACGTTAAACGATGATGATGATGATGATGATAATGATGATGATGAATGCTCTGCATTAAAATTTGAAATCACCAGTGATCTAGTTATGTCCACTAGGGAGCTTGTCTCCTTTGTCTGTCATTAAGATAGTGCTTCTGTGGCTATTGAGTTGTTTTGATTCTTATTTCTAGCAATGTTGGTACTACTTATTACCCTCTGTCACATTAGTAATGTCTATAAATTTGCCTTTAGGCTGTTAAATTGCTAATAAGCCACCCATTTTATTTGTATATATGTACGTGTATGTATGTATTTATATATATATATATATATATATATATATATATATAAGTGAAGACACATAGCTCAGTGGTTAGAGTGTTGTGCTCACAATCATGAGGTAGTGAGTTTGATTTCCTGACCGGGCTGTATGTTGTGCTCTTGAGCAAGACACGTTATTTTCACGTTGCTCCAGTTCACTCAGCTGTAGATATGAGTTGTGACATCACTGGTGCCAAACTGTACTGGCCTTTGCCTTTCCTTAGGATAAAATTGATAGTGTGGAGAGGGGAGGCTGCTATGCATGGGTGAAGTCACAATCATTTAACATTGTGTCCATCACTTGTTGGAATATGGCAGGTGCCACTTTTACTCCAAAAGGAAGTCACTTGAATTTATACCATCCACAGTGTGTATTGATTGTTAAAAAGTGTGTGCAATCTTCCTCTACCTGTATCTATAGATAGGCCTCTGAGAGGTCTAACTTTGAGAAAATTTTTCCTCCATTTGGTTTTGAGAACACTTCTGGGCTTGGTAATGGATAATTGTGTTTGAGTAAACAGTCATTTAATCCAGTTGAAAAGTTCCACACACAGTCTTAGTTCATTATTTTCATTTTTTACATAAACCATCCTTCTCAACCTGAATGATCGACTTTTTCAATTATAGCTAGACTTTCTAGCTTTTTATTGACCTGGTCCAATGCCACAAACAGCACATTCCATTTGGGCCTAAAAATAGGTATTATCTTTTCTTTTACCATGATTCTAGATATACTGAAAAAGAAATTCCCTTCAACTGGCTTTGGCCTCTACAGGGAAGATGCACTGGCAATATCAAGAGGGGCTAACAGGCACATGCTAGATAGGCTCAGAAAGGATGTCACAAATGCCACAAACTCCCTTGGACTGAAGGTCACTATAGAGGCCAACCTGAAAACGGTAGATTTCCTGGACCTGGAATCAGGTGCCTATCAGCCCTTTAGGAAAACAAATGAGAAGTTGTCACACAGGTTCCTGCCATGCAGCCATAGTGTTCAGAAACCTGGTTAAGGGCATCAGCAGGAGAATCTCCAGTTTGTCTTCAAGTAAAGAGATCTTTGATGTTTCCACCTCATACTACTACTGGGCTCTGGCTGCCATCAGTTTCAAAGATAATAATAGTTACATGTCAGACCCTGAGAAGAAAGCGCCACTGGAAAGTACTGTAGTTCACACTGTCATTCTCTTTAAATGTTAAGACCAGAGTAGGCAAGACCTTCCTTCGTTTAGTTGATAGACACTTCCCCCATACCAATAGATTCAACAAAATATTTAATAGACATACCCTGAGATTATTCTTTAGCTGTGCACCTGGTGTAAAAAAGATTTTAGTAGGTAGGCCCAGACCCAAGGCTGAGGCAGGATACTCATGCAGGGGTAGCACAACTTGCCCACTAAATGGCCACTGCAATACAGAATCAGTTGTTTATGAAGTAACAGAAGTAACAGCAACAGGACTCAATGGACAACCAAGCATGCAGAAGTATGTGGGGGCAATGGAAGGCCCCTTCAGAACCCACTTTAATAACCACAAGTCGTCATTCGACTTCTAAGAGAGACGTGATGCCACAACCTTAGCCAAGCACATCTGGACTTTGAAAGAAAGCACCACGGAGTACAGCATAAAGTGGAAGGTCCTAGAAAGCTGCAAACCATACTTCAATAGCAGCAGGAAGGGCAGATTATGCCTGGTTGAGAAGAGGGCAATTTTAAAAGGTACCCAGTGCCCGGATGTTTACCTGAACAGCTGGTGTGAAGTGTTTAATCCTTGCCTGTATGAAAGGAAGTACAGTCTATCATATCTGCGTGCCCCATCATGACTGCAGTTTCTATTGTTAGCTGCCATTCACAACACCAAACAATTTACAGAGTGTAGGGTGCACAGTTTTTGTAGCACCAGTGCTACAGTAGTTATCTTGCTCCCAACAAGTGTAAAGAGTCCTCTTAAACTCTGTTTTCTCTGCTTGATTTGCTAACCACTTTACTGAATGTATTGGATGCATGTATTTATATAACAAAATAGAGTGTTGTTAAGTTGGTTTGTGTAATTAAAACCGTCAAAGTGATCAATTTGTGAAGAAATTATTGCATTACTGATATGAAAACATTTTAGATAAGACAAAGAGCAAGAGTTTGTTTGTCATTAACTATGTATGATGACAGTATGTAAAGGCAATTGTATCATCAGATATGTATATGTGTGTGACTCTATAAAGAAATTTGTAAATAGGTGTGTAAGTTTCTATACAAAGATAAGACACACACACTCACATACCTACATGTATACTTGTTATATATATTTATATATGAATATATATATATATATATATATATACATTTATATATGAATATATATATATATACACATACACATTTATATATGAATATATATATACACACACACACACAGATATATATATATATATATAGCCATGTAACAAAACATGAATATGTGCAACTGTGTTTGTATGTATATGTTTGTGTGTATATCCAATTCAGCCAGGGTGTTAATTTATCTCTGCATTTGTCTCAACAGACTACCATATTTGTATCCAATATATATGATTAACAATAAATATGTGTATGCGTTTCTCTGTCCTGCACATGCATATTCATAGGTGTGTCTGTGTGTGAACATGCATTTCTAATTACATAGGAAATATATATATTATTACTAGGAAGACATGGTATGAAGCAGTGAGAAAGGATCTTCAGACACTGGGCCTCACTGAGGAAATGACAAGGGACTGGGAGATGTAGCAATTTGCTGTATTTGTGAAGATGTGTTAAGCTAAGTAAAATCGCTGTCTTCCACACACACAGGCTTGTCCTTTCAGGTGCCAGTGCCATGTAAAAAACACCTGTGCCAGTGCTGTGTAAATGTACCCATGCCAGTGGCATGTAAAAAGCACCCAGCACACTCTGTTAAGTGGTTGGCATTAGGAAGGGCATCCAGCCATAACAAACAAGTAGAGTCTAGACAGCTCCCATCTGGCCGCCTACATATTAAACTGTCCAACCCATACCAGCATGGAAAGCATACATTAAACAATGATGATGATTACTAAATCAATTGTGGCGGTGAGCTGGCAGTGTTGTTAACATGCCAGGCAAAATGCTTAACAGCATTTTGTCCATCTTCATGTGCAGAGTTCAAATTCCACCGAGATTGACTTTACCTTTTATCCTTTCAAGGTTGATGAAATATGTATTAACTGAGAACTTGGGTCAACATAATTGATGAGCCCCCCCTCCCACTAAAATTTCAGGCCTTGTAGAAAAGATTATTAAATCAATTGTGTATGTCTATCTGTGAGTGAGAGTGTATACTGACATATTCTCTTGGTCCTCTTACCAAGAAGTTAGCATAATACATATTGAAAGAAAGGGAAGGGAGAGAAGGGACAATTTGGCTTTCCACATTGATGGTTCCTTTCATAGGTATCATGGAGAGGTATGCATTATGCATTATTGCAGCAATAACAGGATTACTGTAATAGTAATGAGCGATTAATTGATTTGCAACACTGAATTCAAATTAAATCCTGTTATGGCTGTATGAGGGCAAGAGGGAGCTTCTATGGTAAATCCATCTACCAAATGAAATGTCTCTCTGCTCAAGAAAAAGTACATATTACTATGAATTGCGCTTACGTCTCGTGTGAGAATAAATGTGTATATAAGGAAATAACCTCAGTGGGAAGACTCTGGATCAAAGGAGAATTCAATACACAATTATATGAGCGTATATTTTATTTTGATAAATATAATGTATGTATGTGTGTATGTGTCAAACACTTAGACGACTATATATAGTTATATATATATATATATGTATATATATATATGTATATATATATATATATATATATATATATATATATATATATATATATATATATATATATATATATATATATGTATATGTATGTATATATGCATATATATGTATGTATATAGCTATATCTATCTATCTATGTATCTCTCTCTCTCTCTCTATATATATATATATATATATATATATATATATTTTAGGAAGTTAAAAGTTATGGCTGGTCATAGAATGATTATTGGTTTCACAACATCATGTCCATAACCAGCTACATATGGCACTTACAAGAGGAAGGAATCCCATATGTAATTAAATGGAAGCTCCTTGAACAACCTAGGGGTTATATAAATGGGAGTAAATGGTGTAAGCTTTGCTTGGCTGAGAGGACAAGAATCCTAAAAAACTCACTCAACTTGGGGACATTTTTAAACTCCAGGAAGGAAGTATTCAGTCAATGCCCCCATCTAAAATGTTTTCTACTTCAAACTTGGAATTCCACATTCTTTCAATAGTCCTGCCACAGCTCCTTTGAATATCACCATAGCCAGAGCCGATGTAAGAGGGATGACCCCATCCCACCTAAAGCATGGACATTTATTTTTTGTTTACAGAACTAACTGACCATTATGTATTTCTCTCTTGAGTTCTAGAGAGGTTATGCACCTTCAGCCATTTGAATCTGACGAGTGGCTTATACTGCTAAGCACTTTATAGGCACAAAACCAATGGTTACTCTATGACCAGCCATAACTTTTAACTTTAAGAAATATATATGAACTATATAAAATTATACATACATACATATATATATATATATATATATATATATATATATATATATATATATATATATATATATACATATATTGGGTCATCCCATAAATAAAGTGTTTTTTTTCAATTGCATGAACGAAATGTCAGAGGAGAGCAGCATAAACTACTTGCATCAACTTACTATAAAAGCAGGTAGTAATTTTACTTTTTACTTATTCTTAGTGCAAGTTTTGAAGAGTGCAGTTCAATTTTCACAGTTATTTCTTCAAAGCTTTATTTTTTCAAAGTTTTATGAGTTCAATAAACAATGCAATGGAAAGTGTGAGAAATATTAATGCAGTATATGGGAATCAGACAATAAGCATAAGACAGTGTCAATTGTTGTTCCAGAAATTCTGAGCTGGAAATTACAGCCTAGAAAATGAGTCTCATCCAGGAAGATCTGTAGAGCTCGACAAGGATGTCCTGCAAACCCTGGTGGAATAAAATCCTATCATAACTATTGAGGAACTAGCAGAGAAGCTTGGATTTGGTCATTCAACCATTCATTGACAACCATGTGCCATTGGAAAAGTCAGCAAATTGAATCAATGGGTTCCTCACAAACTTTCCAAGTCTAATTGCATGCAGAGAGTGAATGTATGCTCTTCTTTGTTGTCACATTTCACAAATGAACCTCTTTTGAACCGAATAGTGACTGGTGATGAGAAATGGGTTCTCCATAAAAATGTCAAGTGCCAAAGACAGTAAGTAGGGAAAGGAGAAACACCGGCACTCCAGGCTAAAGAAGGTCTTCACCCATGTAAGGTGTTGTTATCTGTTTGGTGGGATATGAAAGGTTTAGTCCACTTTGAACTTTTAAACCCAAACCAAATGATAACAAAGGAGATCTACTGTGAGCATCTTAAGTCAGTGCTAGAAGAAAAATGACCATCTTTGATTTCATGACGAAAGGTGTTCATCCATCAGGATAATGCTCAGTTACATACAGCAAGGATGACATTCCAAAGGCTGGCGCAGTTTGAATGGGAAATGATGCCCGACCCACCATATTTACCAGACAATGCCCCATTTCATTATCATTTTTTCCATCGTCTTCAGAATCATCTGGATGGAAAAAATATGAATTCTGTAGACAAGGTCAGAACAGTACTGGAGGAGTATTTTTCATGATGGACAAGTGAATTTTGGAAGAGGGGCCTTGCAAGTCTACCAGATAGATGGAAGAGCATTGTAGAAAATGAAGGAGAGTATATTTTAGATTAAAAAAGAACTTTGTTTATTGTGATTTTGAAAAATAATAGAAGTGTAAAAAAACTGTATTATTTATAAGATGACCCAGCCATGCATCCCGACTTTTGTTAACAGTAAGTTTCTATATATTTTTTGTAAATCTATCTTTCTTTCTCTCTCGTCCTAACATTCCTTTTCTAGCATCTTTACTTCCTCTCTCCCTCTCTCTCATCTTCTCACACTTAATTGTAGACTTTCTCTCTTCCTTCCACTGTTCTCTCTCTCTCTCATCCTCCTTCCCTTCTATCTACTGCTCACACATGAGTCGTGACTAATTTTCTCTTCTCTGCCTTTTTGCCACTGGACATCTAGTGTGCCGGTCAACTTTTTCTCCTCTCTTACTAATTCTCTTTTTCTCATATCTATTTGAGGATTTCTTCCAGGCATTACCCATGATTCTCATGTTTGGCCAAAAGGCTTTATATATTGTCTCCGTCTATCATTTCAAATTACATTTGTTTACTTTTGTATGTCTATTCTGTATTGTCTTGTTTGCTTGAGCCCTAATTGTACACAAATCTTGCAGGTGCCACTGATGAACAAAGTTCTCAGTCTTATCGTTAAAGGCATGAAACTAGGTATTGGTATGTTTTGGTCAATAACTGATGAAGAATTATGGTCCTTCTGTGTCTGTCCTATGTGTATGTTTTGTAGTATTTAATGCATTTTTCATTTATATACATATATATATATATATATATCAACATCCTCATCATTTAATATCTGCTTTCTATACTAGCATGAGTTGAATGGTTTTTATGGCAGAATGCCCTTCCTAATGCCAACCACTTCACAGATTATACAGGGTGTTTTTTTATGTGCCCTCAGCACCAGGAAGTTCACCAAAGTACCCTGCAAGACAAGACTCCTTAACTGAAGGAGGTGACTTTGTGTCAGGTGACTTTGTGCCAGGTGACGAGAGGTTACAGTATGATAGAGAGACAGGAACAGGCATCCTACAGTAGATACATGGTTACCCCAGTTGGAAAAAGAGAGGAGAGGGAGAGGAGAGAAAAAGAAAAGAGAGAGGGAGCAAGGGGATAGTGAATATTTGATGAGGTATACTCTCAAGTTACAGGGATGTGTATATAATAAGTGATGCAGAGGACTGGATAGGGTGAGTGGGCAGGTAAGTTTGGGAGAGTGTGAAAGGAGAGTGGAGGGTGGAGGGAAGGGGAGAGCAGTGAGTGAACATGGGTGGCATGAATAGTGTTAAGAATGTGTATTTATATATATATATATATATATATATATATATATTTATATATATATACAATTAAACCTTGGGAGAGGCATTATGCCGGTAATAAACACACGCACTGGTTCAACACACGTATCCACATCAAGAATCTTGCACACGAAATACACATACGAATATATATATATATATATATATATATATATATATATATATATATATATATATATATATATATATATATATATATATATATATACATACATACATACATACATACAGATAATTGAATGTAAAAAAATCTTTGGCACAGGGAGTAAGAAAGTGAAATAACTCAACCAAGAATCAAACCAATGAAGGGCAATCACCATGCCAGAAACTTATCACCAATTAGTAATGCTCAAACAGGTGTGTGTGTGTGTGTGTGTGTGTGTGTGTGTGTGTGTGTGTGTGTGTGTGTGTGTGTGTGTGAGAGAGAGAGGGAGAGAGAGAGAGAGAGAGAGACAAAGAGAGAAATAAATAGAGAAAGATGGACAGACAGACAGAGGGAGCACTAGCAAGTTCTTTTGTTCTTGATCTTTAGGAGATGTCTAAAAAATTATTACAGGTTAGTGACATCAGTGGTTCTCTGAGTGACAAAAACCTGGACGTCCATAAACACACACAAAGGAAATTATTTGCTGTCCTCTTTATTAAGTATAAAACCAATTGTGTTTGCATCTGTATGACGTTCTGTCTTGACTGTGGTGTTTGATAAGTTTAAGAAGATTCAAACCATTTTAATTTTAATAAACATAACAATTTGTCCACCCCTTTTCCCATTTGCACAGCTTCTACCAAGTAAGAGAATCACTGCACTATAGGACATCTGTGTGTATTTACACATTGTAAAAGCAGGTATGGCTGAATGGTTTGATCCCACTCAGTGGCTCCTTGGGTAATTGTCTCTTACAATCGTCTCAAGTCGACATGTACTGTGAAAACCAGGTAAATGGTCTGCACTTATAGTCCAAAGGGCCTGTATTGCACATTGTGTCTTGCTCAAAACTTAAGTTAATAAAGCGGGCCACATTAAATCTAAAGCGCTCCAAATTTTAAAACAGCCTTGATAAATTCAGAAGCACTCAGTTAAATTTAATGGCTTTTTAAATATAAAAAAGGCCCAATAAACCTAATAAATGAAAAGAGGGCTCAATAATTTTTAAAGAATTCGTTAAAAAAAATTAAACAAGTAAAAAAAAACTACAAATTATTTATTTTTTAAATTTCTATCTGCAAGTTTTATGCTTTTCAGAGTAAAAAGGACCCCAATGCTTAGGGACTCCAAGCTTGAGGGCCTTGGCTTATATTGGCTCATACATAAATCCGACGTGGTCGCGCTGCATCTCGTCAGTTACATTTAGGATACACATGTTCGTGAACTACCCAGCCACTTACAGTATATAATTCAATTAGTCGGCAGTGCAGTTGATTACAAAACTGGGATATTCGTCATCGAAACCAACGCCGATCCATTTACTTTTCATTTGGTTGTCAATGGGAAGTTCTATTATTTGAACAGTATTTAACTTACTTCCACATATTTAACTTTTTTATATTTGCTTCTTTTCCTTCAATCAAAACTATGAAACGATATCTATTTTTTAAATTATTACTTAAAAAAGATAAGACAGTTCGGTCAAAAACGTACCCCTGTTTTTACTAAGCACAAAGATTAAATATAAGCCAACAATCTTTTTATATCATCCGAAACGAGAAATATTGATTTCTTCTTGATTGGGCACAACGCCAAGCCTTTTTTCTTTTCTTTTTTCTTTAATAGGATGAATAGACTCAGTTGAATCAAATCAGTAACTTTACAGGTACCTAATTACTCCGATATACCCAACAGGTAAAGTTGCCTCAACCGGGATTTTTATTTGCAGAAACAGGTGGCTTTAGAAACTAAATACCGAGAAAGCACTCTTAAGGTATTTGCCGAACACACCCTTCCGTAAAAGAAATATGTTTCTTTATTTTTAACTTGTTTTATTTACCTCATACGAAATTATGAAATCAGCCTAGTAAGGTGATGCCGAAATAGATACAGTAAAATGAATCCAATTCAATGTTTTTACTGTCTCAATCATTTCTATCGATCATAAACCAATGTATGATTTGTGAAGAACATATCAGATTTGTCCAGCATATAAGGGATCCCCGGTACTTGACACAAGCAGCACACAGCAGTCCACTCCTCTTACGTCGCTTCCTCCTACTCCCGCTGCCACCCTCTTTTTACTAAATGTATTTCCTCCAACTACTCCTCTACCGTCTCTCTCACTTCTTCGTCGGTATTCTCTACTCTCACTACTATCTTTTTTTTTCTTCCCCATAGGCGGCCGTTGTTTAGTGTAACGAGGAGGTTCTGTTGGTAGTCTGTAGTAGTAATAATACTAATACTAGGATAAAGGAACACACTAAACAATATATTATGGTACTACAATAGCGGCCGTTCACCCTAAGGAACTAAGAAAAATTTTAAAAAAAAATAAGGGCCACAAACACAAAGAAAGTATATATTAAAAGACAATGAGTACTCGACATGAAAAAGAACGTCAACGAGCAGCGCAGGAAAAATACCAAGCTGTTCTATCGCAACTATTGAAGGATGAAGACAACAAATACTGTGTTGATTGTGATGCCAAAGGTAGTGTATATGATATAAATATATATGGTATATGTGTTATATACACATATATAGATATCTATATCATGTCATTCAGTTGCGTGTGAATATGTGTATGTGAATATGTGTAAGTGATCGTCATCGACACCACTCGTGAGATGGATGGATTTCTTTTCTTCCACATTTTTAAGTATACTTGCAATACACTCAAACATGTTACACACAGCCCTCTGAATGCATACACACACATACACGCACACTCGCACACACATACACACACAGATGATGATTGTCACCTGCACTCCTGAAATTTCTCCATTCTGTAATATAGGTGTGTGTGTATGTATGTATATATATATATATATATATATATATATATATATAATATATATATATATATACACGTATATCACTCTTGGTATGTCACTTTGTCTCTCCATTTAGTCTTCTAGTTCTCTTCCTATTGCACATGATTCACCTCAGAAATCGGGAACCTCCCCTTTACTTATTCTCGTTTCATGCTTTCTTATAGATCTGACTCATTTCATTCAATTTTTCTTTCTCTCTCTCTCTCTCTCGAAATATGAATGTTTTAATCCATTCCGCCCCATATTTATCTATACATCTATCAATCCATATTTTTTGACAGCATTTATACACCTGTTTGCACCTCTCATTCACACATCAAGGTTGCTACTTAAATACATACTTGTTTATCTATCATATTCTCTCTCTGTTTTATACACACACACACACACACACACACACACAAATGCTTCTACCATTCTCTCTATACATGCTTTCTATGAATGATGTATATGTACATTTACCTACCTATCTATCTACCTACCTACCTCATCCTATGCTTCTTCAATCTACTCTATATTGTCATTTCTCTCTCCACACATCTAAATATCTAAACCATAAATATCTATTTGGGCGTTTTAGCCAGATAAAATAGGTACCGAGCGAACCAATTAACTGTATTAATAAACCGTTTACTTCGTGCTCTCTCAAGGCCGAGAAAACCAGAGAGAAAATCTAAGCTGTTAACTCTATATGTAAATTGAATGATATTGTTTATCATGGGAACCCACTTTCAATAGTGTTTTATCAGCACTTTTTTTCTCTTACGATGAAACTGTCAGATGTAATCTGTATTAATGTAGACGTCTGTCAAAGAGGGAAGAGTTGGTCACCTATATTACAGGCCTCTACAAAACTTGTAATAGACTCAGGCCAGACGTTAAATGCAGACCCCATGTCAAACTACTCATTGTTTTAGTAATTAGTGTTAGATACATTTCTTTACAGGTTACACGAGTATGTGTATGTAGTGTACTTAATAGAAAAGAATACAAGAATTAGAATCATTTCTTAAAAACAAAAAGATTCAGGATTCCCTTTTGCCTGTAACAGGGTAAGTAGGTCCCTTCAAAATTGAAAACTCATGCCAAACTGACCCACTTGCCTCTTCCCTGCCTTTGTACGGTAAAAAATATTCCAGCCCTGACCGTCCCGTCTTTTGTTTAGGCTTACGGTTTCTTGAACTACATTTGCTAGTGTATCTTCTCTCCCTTTTTAAGACGGTAAGGTTTTGATAGGAGAAAGAGTTTGGCTTTTATTTGTAGCACGTCGAGCAACCACTCAGAAGCTTCCTTGTGTGACTGTTATATAAAGTACTTTCTAGTGTCGGTAGCAGGCCCCTTTAATTGGGAGGAGGCTGTTGAATAGATCCATTCGAAAATTCCTTAGAACCAAGAACTGGTTGTCGTATAAGCTAATAATAATTTTTTTTTTCGACTATAGGCAAAAGGCCTGGAATTTGGGGTGTTGGAGGTGGGGGAACTAGTCGATTACATCGATCCGAGTGCTCAGTCGGTACATATTTTATCGACCCTGAAAGGACAAAAAGCAACGACTACAATGATAAAATATTTCAATTTGCAATACAGAATATTCTTTTCGAGTGAAAGAAACCCCATAGTGTTGTATAGTTTCCTACATTACTGATCCCCCGGCAAGCAAAAACGACCGACATGGGCGTCATCTGAACGATAATCTCGTACAGCTTTCTTCTACTACCTCGAGTTGACGACGACGGACTTTTTATGTATGTCTCTAACAGTGACTTCCTGGAAATAATTGCTAAATTCTTCCCAAACCTCACCCTCACCCCACCCAGTATCTTGTAAAGGACACCGGACAAGGTACAACTGAATGCACAATGTCTAAAAAAAAATGATGAGATGGTCATGGGTGGAATGCTGTTGATCATTAGTGTGCTAAAACTAAACCGAGAATCTCTAGCCATCATTGTATGGATGGTTGGGATGCATTTCATTGTAACTCATTATTGTTTAGAGGCCGAACATGAACGCCACAGTAAATTTCTATCTTCATTTGTACATCCGAGGCGTTCATGCCTTAAGTAAGAAATAGTGATTCGTCTGAATTGTTGCGCGCGCGTGTTTGTGCGGCTTAACGTCTTGTGTCATTCTGCCACGTCTATATCCTTTTTGGAAAGAAATTGTATATGGTGTTATATAAATGTGTGTATAAGAAAACAAGTGTGAACCAGCGAGAAAAGACGTGTATATGGATATCAATGTGAATATGTGTGTTTAAAAATATGTAGTTGTGTGTGCATGTGTATTATTTATTTATTTTTTTCTTTAATCAGATGACCGATTCATTGCTATTTCTATGTCAAAAAAAATCCAGTCTCAGTTACTTCGTTGGAATTTAACGATTTCTATTAATATCAAGAGAAACAAAAACCATCAAAAAAAAAAAAAAAAACTCTTGACATTCGCAGTTCATTGAAGTTTCTGCCTTCCCAGGCGGTGGAAGCTGAGAGAGAGAGAGAGAGATCTGTCAATTACCTCACCCTCGTCGTCATCAAAACTACACTAATGTTTCATTTAGAAGAATCGTACATGTATCCGAAAAAGGTGTTTATTTATTGCATAGAAAACAGCTAATGAAATTGGGAGATGCCCACCCACCCCATTAGTTCGTTAATGCTCATGTACGTATACACATACATGACACGCGCACATATCACATACACGTTATGTTTCGACGCACACGTATTTGAAACTGGTCTTCACTGTTTATTTGCCCCTTATTTTAGTTCACACTTACGCGCGCGTGTGTACACACACACACACACACACATACACACCTGTAGTTTGGTTTCATATAAGTGGCATGCATATACTGATAACTTCCTACATCTGCTCTTTGATGTCGCCCCAGTACAGCTGATCTAATTAATTAATCCTAAAGTAACGTCACATACTAATTAGCTGAGGTTATTATATTAGCTTAGCACCACCGGCTGTACAACTAACTACATGTGTTCAATCTGAGTCATTATCTAACCCATTCCGTCACTCTCTCTCTGTTAACGTTCTCTCTCTCTCTTCTCTTTCTCTCTAATCGCAGGAAATGACAACTTTAAAACAGTCTACGATTTCGTTTGGGTCAGCCCTCTCAAACTATAAAAATCCTACTGGGACCTTCTTTTCTTACGATTGTCTAAATATCTTCCCATTCCCTCCTGGCATAACTGTCGAAATCATCACTTCTCTTATTAAGTCAGTGGTCCTCAAAATGACAAATATTAGTTCCCCATCTCCAAAATGTTTATGAAATTCTTGCCACCAACTCTCATGGCCAGGCATGTTTTTGTAGAATATTTGAAATGATTGACACTGCTTGTATGACAGTGGTTGTTATTTTAGATACATTTTCAGATTAACACCTGCACAATTTTCACTTGGAGGTTAGGGTTTTAGGGTTAGAGTTAGTTAGGGACAGAATTCCCTAACCCTAAAACCCTAACCCTAACACCCTAGTGAAAATCGTGTAGGTGTTAATCTGAAAATTTACCTTATTTTATAACTATCATTCGATGTTAAGACAAGGAGACACAAACACACACTTGCGCACACACACACACACACACACACACACACACACACACACACACACACACACACACACGACGGGCTACTTTCAGTTTCTGCTTGTGAAATCCACTCATGAGGCTATGCTTGGACCAGGACCATCGTAGAAGACACTTGCTCAAGGTACCATGCAGTGGCACTGAACTTGCAACCATGTAATTGGGAAGCAAACTTCTTCCACGCAGTCATGGTGGGATGAGTCATGGCTAAAATGCCTTTCATCATAAGTCTATACATTCAGAACTGTATTTGAACTAAACAACTACTTCCAGGTCATGAATACAGGTCAATGAATCAAAATATATGGTTTACTTAATCTGCTAGAGATGGAAACCAAATCTCCTTCAAACTGCACTCTATCATCTTAAAAAGTGAAAGATGCATTAAATGGTTCCACTTTAGTGTGCAGTCTAACCCTAAGCCCTAACCTAGATCAGGTCATTTCACAGCATAGACTCCAGATACTGCTGCAGTTTGCATGCTGAAGTGGTACGCATTAGATAATGTTATCATTGATATCCTCAAAAAGACAGGATGGTCACAGTTGAAATACATTTGAACATACATGTATTCTCCTCAAACTACTAAAGCAACAAGTTTCATTATATATATATATGTGAGTGTGTAGTACAACATGTGATATATTCAGTATTTTAATATTTCAGTGGATAAAGGTGTTGAGCTGGCAGAATTGTTAGCATGTTGGGCAAAATGCTCAGCAGTATTTTATCTATCTTTACTTTCTGAGTTCAAATTCTGCCAACGTCAACTTTACCTTTCATCCTTTCAGGGTCAATAAAATAAGTACCAGTTGAGCACTGGAGTTGATGTAATCAACTGGCTCCCTACCCTGAAATTGCTGGCCTTGTGCCAACATTTGAAATCATTATTTAAGTAGATGTTGTCTTTGTTTAGCTTCCATGATCAGCCCTGATCAAGTAGACCTGTGATCAAAGGTGTAGCAGCTTTAACTTAGGCATAGTGTATCTTTTCACTCTTAAGAAAGTAGGATGTAGCTAAAGGGGATTTGGTAGTTATTTCTAATAGGACTCTAATAATTTTTTTTTTTTTTTAATCTTTTACATATTTCAATAATTGGACTGCAGTCATGCAGGGGTACCACCTTGAAAAGTTCAATCAAGCAAACCAACCCTAGTACTTATGTTTTTAAAGCCTATTACTTATTTTATTGATCTCTTTTGCCAAACTACTAAGTTATAGGGATGTAAACAAACCAACACCGATTGTCACATGGTGGCAGATAAACACACACACACACACATATACAACAGGCTTCTTTCAGTTTCCATTAACCAAATCCACTTACAAGGTTTTGGTTTTGAACCAAGACTTCTTGGTAGAGATGCAAGCTTTTTAATCACATGGCCATGTCTGCACTTAAATAATGAACAGCCTTAATCAATTATCAACCCTTATTGAGGTTTCATCAGAAGTGTCTGCATCACTTGACCAGTTCCTTGTTTACTGTACTTAAATGATAGTGAGTTAGATAACTTAAATCAACTAAGATTATCTAAGCAGTTAGTAAACAAAAAATCACTCTAGTTGTGTTTAAAATCTAAAAACTAAGGTCCTCCAAGCAGTTAGTTAATAAAAACTTCTGGAGGCAACTAAAATCTTAACAATCAAGCGAGTTAACTCCAATAATATATGATAACTCACTATATTACATTGGTAGGACCCTGTCATATTTGGATTTAGTATGCATAAAACTCCTCTGACATATTGTTGTTATTCATGGTCAGTGTAATCTATTTCAGTACATACACTCACACACATGCACACTAATCACTCTTTATTCTTGCCAACTGAAGAGAATGTGCTTAGCTGAAGAAGCCTGATAAGACTGAAACATGCCCATTGCTTTCACCGGTTCAAAGACTAGATCTACTTCATTGTATTGTCCAAAGATGTTGATCACCTGATCTTACTAAAGTTACCTCCCTTCTTTTCAGATTTTTATTACCCTCTAATGGGAGTTTTTCTTTCATAATTGTTTGGCTAATTTCGGTTGATGTAAGTTTTTCATCTTCCTACATTACACATGGAGACCCTACCATTTTAATGTTTAATATTGCAAAAGACTTTCTTGTATTTTTTCTGTCATTCATTCAACTCGTTATAGTAAATGACAATAATGTTACTTTTATGATATTTCATTGAGAGCTTTTAGTTAATTTTCTGTTGAAAAAAAATCCATTTAACTTCATGACCTCAAGGACCAGAATTGACCTGCAAATAATGTGGTTTGCATGTTAATTCCATGAATGAATCCACAACATCAACATAGAGCAAATCAGATTGTGATGGCTAGTCTCTTTCCTTGAATTCTGTCAAAATTATTGGTGGTTATGGTCTGTTGAAATACAATTTATGTAATGTATAAAAAAACAAAATCATTTGCAAATCTGTTATTATCGTGAAATTAACAGGTGTGTGGTAGAGGTTAGCATTATTGTAAGGTTGACTACCTGTAAAAATGTAAATTTGACATTTGTTGTTACTGATTATTCTCTATGTCAGCTGTAACCTGGTTGGCACATGTTACAAATACAGCAAATTCACAAACACATCTCATGTGCATCATATATATCATGTTTATAGAATGAATTACTCTTAGACACCATCTGCGTGAAAAACAGTAGTTAGCATTGACATATTTAATACTGGGTGGTGGAGCCATCCAACTTGCTAACTAGAGTTAGGAAAAATAAAAAGCAATAATATCAGTCATTAAGTTACTGTTATGATATTTAATGTACATAGCATCAAAAAGCTAAGTTTAGCTTTCAATAACTTGTTCAACTACTTCATTACACACATTGGCCAAGATGATTTTGATAAAATTTCAGTTTGTTGATAAGTGTGTGTGTGTATATATATATACTTGGTAGATAAAGCAATTAAGAGTATGAAGACAGGGAAAGTCTCTGGTCCATCGGGAATCACTGCAGAGATGCTTCAAATATCTGGTAGAGTCAGCGAAAGTCTAGTCAACATGACGGAGTCATACCCAATGACTAGTGTAGCAGCACCATAGTTAATTGCTAGGTAAAGACAATGCATTAGATACAAATAATTACAGAGGTAACAAGTTATTGGATCAGGTAATGAAAGTCACAGAGAGGGTCATAGCCCAACTAATTAGGGAGAGAGTCAGTCTAGACGAGATGCAGTTTGGGTTTGTGCCAGGGAAAAGCACCACTGATGCTATATTTCTGGTAAGACAGCTGCAGGAGAAACATCTAGCCAAAGATAAACCTCTGTACCTAGTTTTCATTGACATGGAGAAAGCCTTTGACAGGGTCCCCTGATCCTTTATCTGGTGGTCATTGAGGAAACTAGGGATAGAAGAATGGTTAGTGAGAGCTGTGTGAGCCATGTACAGAGACGTTAGTAAGGTGAGGGTTGGCAACGAGTACTGTGAAGAATTCCGGGTAGAAGTAGGGGTCCACCAAGGTTCAGTCCTCAGCCCCCTTTTATTCATCATAGTCCTCCAGGCAATAACAGAGGAATTCAAGACAGGATGCCCTGGGAGCTCCTCTATGCTGATGACCTCACTCTAATAGCTGAGTCACTATCAGAACTAGAGATGTTTCAGGTGTGGAAGGAAGGTCTAGGATCGAAGGGCCTTCAATCTAGCAAAAAAGTCTTAATAAGTAGGAAGACAGACAAACCACAAATCCCTTCAGGTAGATGGCCGTGCTCAGGCTGTAGGAAAGGCGTAGATAGAAATTCCATAAAATGTACCCAGTGTATGCTATAGACACATAAGAGGTGCAGCAATATCAAAGGAAGGCTAACTGGGAAGATAGTTTTTGTATGTGGCAGATGTTCAGGAGCAATAAACACTGAAAATGTGCAGAAAACAACTTCGGTCACATTCCCAGAAGAAAAACTAGAAGTAGTCGATAGCTTCCGTTACCTAGGTGACCAAGTCAGTAGCAAGGGTGGATGCTCTGAAAGTGTAGCTGCTAGAATAAGAATAGATTGGGCAAAGTTCAGAGAGCTGGTGACAAAGGGCCTCTCGCTCAGAGTAAAAGGTAGACTGTATGACGCATGTGTGCGAACAACCATGCTACATGGCAGTTAAAGCATGGGCTGTGACTGCTGAGGACATGCATAAGCTTGCAAGGAATGGAGCCAGTATGCTCCACTGGATGTGTAATGTCAGTGTGTACATGATAGAGGGTAAGCGTCCTGAGGGAAAAGTTGGACATAAGCATCAAATGTGTAAGAGATATGACTGCACTGGTATGGTCATGTGTTGCGTATGGATGAGGACAGCTGTGTGAAAAAGTCTCACACTCTAGCAGCAGAAGGAACCTCTGGAAGTGGTAGATCCAGGAAGATCTGGGGTGAAGTGGTGAAGCACAACCCTCGAACATTGAGCCTCACTGAGGCAATGACAAGTGACCGAGACCTTTGGAGATATGCTGTGCTTGAGAAGACCCAGCAAGCTAAGTGAGACCGTAACTGTCTGTGGCCTATGCCAGTGCAGCATAACCAGCCCATTGAAGAGTACCCTTCAATCATTGGGCAATAAATTGTGCTTGCGAAGACCTGTTGAGGCAAGTGACATCATTGTCATTGCTGATGACAGTACCGCCTGATTGGCACCCATGCCAGTGGCATATTAAAAGTACCATTTGAGCATGATCATTGCCAGTGCCACATAACTGGCTCCCGTGCCAGTGGCATGCAAAAAGCAGCATTCGAGTATGTTCATTGCCAGTGCTGCCTGACTGGCTCCCATGCTGGTGGCATGTAAAAAGCACTATTCAAGCGTGGTCAATGCCAGTACCGCCTGACTGGCCCTTGTACCTGTAGCACATAAAAAGCACCCACTACACTCTTGGAGTGGTTGGCATTAAGAAGGGCATTCAGCTGTAGAAACTTTGCCAGATGAGATTGGAACCTGGTGCAGTCTTCTGGCTTGCCAGCCCCCAGTCAAACCGTCCAACCCATGCCAGCATGGAAAGCAGACTTTAAATGATGATGATGAGATATATATATATATATATATATATATATATATATATATATATATATATATATATATATATATATATATATATATACGCATACACATATTGTACACACACATATATCTACCAAATCAACTCACAAGTGGAAGACACTTGCTCAAGGTATCACACAGTGGGACTGGGCCTGAGACTGCATGGTTCAGAAACAACCTAGATTCAGTGTGTGAGAAACTATGAAGTGAAAAAAAAAAACCTTATTAGGAAAACAAGCAAGAGGTGGCAGTAGAAAGATTGCCCCAACAAATTTCTTTTAACCAATGAGAGCATGGAAAAACAGATGTAAAAGTGAACAAACTGACAAGTGGCATGACCAACCTGCCCTACACACACATTTTGTTGGTGTGTGTGTCAGTGTGCACTGCAAATTTCAAACCTAGATAAAATCTAGTTGATAAATCACATGCAATTTTTCACACTCATTTTTTTGAGTAAAAAAATTCACTTCTCTATGAGTGTATGTGGTACATTATAGGTGGTACAGTTTATGACTATAAGCCAGCCACAAAGTATATACAGGTTTGGCCAAAAGTCAGCCAACAGTAAATCAAAATACCATAAATACTATCTGTAATTCTGTATTGACTCGAATGGAAAAATGTGTGGCTCAAGAAGGACTTCAGCTTGAACAATTTTCATTTCATGTTTCATATTTAGATGCTTTTATTAAATTCATTCAGTAATTAAACATAAATAAATCTTGGAATTAAATGGTTTTGATTTACTGTCAGGTGACTTTTGTCTAAACCTGTATGTAGTATAATTAGCTAGGAAAATGAAAGCAGTCAGTCATATATATATGTATATATATATATATATGACCCGGCAAGCCAAGTAAGATCGTTGCCAGTGCCCCTGGACTGGTTCTTGTGCGGGTGGCACATAAGATGCACCATTTTGAGCGTGGCCATTGCCAGTACCGTCTGACTGGCCTTCGTAGGATTTTCGAGCGAGATCGTTGCCAATGCCCCTGGACTGGCTTGTGTGGGTGGCACATAAAAGACACCATTTCGAGCATGGCCATTGCCAGTATCGCCTGACTGGCCTTCGTGCAGGTGACACGTAAAAGCACCTACTACACTCTCTGAGTGGTTGGCGTTAGGAAGGGCATCCAGCTGTAGAAACTCTGCCAAATTTAGATTGGAGCCTGGTGTTGCCATCCGGTTTCACCAGTCCTCAGTCAAATCGTCCAACCCATGCTAGCATGGAAAGCGGACGTTAAACGATGATGATGATGATGATGATATATATATATATATCGCCTGACTGGTCCTGTGCTTGGTGGCATGTAAAAAGCACCATTCGAGCATGATCATTGCCAGTGCCGCCTGACTGGCTCCCGTGCTGGTGGCACATAAAAAGCACCATTCAAGCATGGCCAATGCCAGTACCGCCTGACTGGCCGTCATGCCGGTGGCGCGTAAAAAGCACCCACTACACTCTTGGAGTGGTTGGCATTAGGAAGGGCATCCAGCTGTAGAAACATTGCCAGATCGGATTGGAGCCTGGTGCAGCCTTCTGGCTCGCCAGCCCTCAGTCAAACCATCCAACTCATGCCAGCATGGAAAGTAGACGTTAAACGACGATGATGATATATAATCTATATCAGAGGCGACTCCAGGTCATCAGTGTCACTCGGGCTCATCACAGATTTCATCACTCAAGCTCTTCACAGATTTCATCACTCAAGCTCTTCACAGATTTCGCATAAGACACATGCCTACTCAAAGAGTTTCACATTTTTTCCACAATATTTCTAGCTCCAAATGGCTTTTTTTTTTTAATATCTAGCTCTATGTCTTCATTTCTAAGTTAAGGGTAAAAATAAAGCAACCCTGCAAAACACAACTGGTCTTTACACCCAGACACAGAATAACAGTGATCAAATATCGATAACGGAGTTCACAACAAACATCGGTGATCTGTCACCTGCACTCTTGACAAGAGATGTCAGTTAGTCTTTAACACCTACCAAGCTCATTTGTATTAGCCCAAGTTGCTGGATAATTTTTTGTTCCTTTAAGAATATTGTAGAATGGAATTTAAATCCTAATCTCTATAGAAATTTGTTTCAAGGAAACATTGAACTTGGATTACTTTTAATTTTTGTGATTATAGATAACAACTCAGGCTGTAACTTCTGAGCCCCAAGTCAGGTGTGTGTGAACAATGTCAAGAGAACATCTGCTATGAATGATATTTTTGACTCAGGGCACCTCTAAGACAACTGCCAGATGCTGAATGAAAATAAATGAATTGTGATCAGGCTCAATAAAAGGAGCTCGAGTTATGGGGTGCAATTACATACTTGAAGTCAGTGTTGGCAGAAATTAAATCAGCTTGCAAATATACGTTCGCTTTACCAAATTTATACTCGGGCTAAGCCCAAACAGCCCGAGTGTCAGAGTCGCCACTGATATATATGTGTGTGTGTGGGTACATATATCTATGTGTGTTTATGCTGCATTGTCTTGGCATTGTGTGATAGTTGGAAACAAGTGTCACTGTCATATAAGCAGTGTAATTCATTTCCAATTTCCCATGAAAACTTGACTGGTCATGAGGAAATATTGCCTTGCTTAGAAACGAGTGAGGGTTGGCAACAGGAAAGACATTTGACTGTAGAAAATCTGCTTCAATAAATTCTGTCTGACACATTGCAAGCTAGAAAAATGGATATTAAAACGATGATGATGATGCTGAACTCCAAATTTAAAATTAATGGGAAACTACTCATATATCTTCTGAATCATTACATAAAAACATCTGTGATAGTATTTCAATGACTCAATAGCTTATATGATATTACTGCTTGCTTATACTTCTGTATAATTTAGAAGCTGTACCATAGCTTACATTCTATGAGTGGGTGTTTATTTCATTTTTAACATTATTCCTCTTCCTTTTAATACTGATATATTACAACTGATACCTGCTTATTCATTTATTTTCCAGCTGACTATTAATAATTTTTTGTTTTCTGGGAAATTCAAAGACCTTTTTGTTAATCCTTCTACTGATGGTTATTGTTTATGTGCTACTATTCTAGTGCCATTTCTCTAAGTATACATACACACAAATAACTGTATTAAAAACTGATATAAATACGCTTGTATTAGTAAATCATATATAAAGGTCACCATACTAATCGTTTGGATTTTTGAGATCAGTAGATATCTAAATGATTTATATTTCATTTAAAAAATAAACTCTTCTGCCCTGATTCTTTCTTGACTAATATTGCTATCCAGAAATATCACGAAGAAGCTGTATGTATGGTTTAGATTCAGTTATAGAAATTGGCAACCCGAGTCACATGTTCCCTATGCTATATTTGAAAAAAAAAAATTCCTTTGGGATTGAATCTTTTGGAATGAAAACTCTATACAATGGTATGTAGTTGTACATAACTGTAATATTTCTTTCTCTAAACCAAACAAGTCTCTGAGATTTTCCAGAAAGAAATTTATATGTAGTGCTTATCAAGGAAAAGTGATTAAACACTGAGTCAAGTACGAATTCATAGCTGATTGTTTAACTCTATTATTATTATTTTTATTATTTAAGGTGGCGAGCTGGCAGAATTGTTAGCACACCAGACAGAATGCTTAGTTGTATTTTGTCTACCACTACGTTCTGAGTTCAAATTCTGCTAAGGTCGACTTTGCCTTTCATCCTTTCAGGGTTGATAAATTAAGTACCAATGAAACACGGGGGTCGATGTAATCAACTATTCCTCTCCCCCACATTTCAAGCCTTGTGCCTATAAGTAGAAAGGTTTATTATTATTTAAGCAGGAGGCATGGCAAAATTGTTACTGTGTTAGAAAAAATGCTTAGCAATATTTCTTCTGACCCATTACATTCTGAGTTTAATGATATAATAAGTACCAGTTTAGTCACTCCCCTAAAATTTCTGGCCCTGTGCCAATATTTGAAACCTTTATTATGATGATGAGAGTTGTGAACTAGCAGAATTATTAGAGCATTTGAAAAATGCCTTACAATATTTTTATCTGGCTCTTTATATTCTGAGTTCAAATCTTGCTAATGTCAATTTTGCTTTTCATCCTTCTGGGTGAGTAAAAAATATTTTCAGTCAAATACTAGTCAACTAAACTTTCCCCTGAAGACTGCAGGCTTAAATTAGGAACCATAATTATTTTCCCAGAGGACTTTCGTGGGAGGCACCACTATGGATAACTTCCCGGGGTCCCTGGTTGGCAGTTCTACAGAAGGTCTCTACTGACTCAGGATAAACTCCACAGGCATGGAAGTGCTGTCAGGAGGGATTGCTTGAGAATTGTGCTGAGTGATGAAACTATACAGTACACACTCCTGTAGTGCCTGAGCATTGCTGACTTGTGGGGTGATGTTGAACAGCTACTGTTGCATGTAGAACAAGTTCATTGTGAGGGCTAACCAAGTCTATTTTGGGGACCACCCCGCTACCCACTTTTAACAAGGCAGGGTAAGCAGTGCTCCTCTGTCTAGTGGCTATGGCATAGGAGGTTGTATGGTGGACAAAGTTGAAAGGAGTGAGGACAGCTAACTTCCTTATCAGTTAAATCCATATCAACTTTTTCAAGTCCCACTTGGGAAGGAAAGTGAATGTGGAAAAGGAAGTGTTCTCTTGATGAATTTGTCAAAAGGTATCTGTGGCGAAAATGGTTAGGATAAATGGGTCTACTTTAAGCATGTACCTATAGATTGGAGATCAACAGTTGGGAGTGGGTTTGTGCCCTTGGTGGTCAGAGAGATCTTGTATCTGTGGGGTTCCTTGATTGGCCCTAGTTGGAAGTTCTCCTTTATAATGAAGACTGCATCTTAGATGTATTCATAGATTTTGTATACTATGTATAACTGTTATATTATTTCCTCTCCTCTCCTCATTTTTTGTGTAAACTCCCACAGATTGTTGAATGTGCTGATAATGTCTCCTTCATCTGATGTTTAAGGTGATAAGCCAACAGAATTGTTAGCACAAAAAGCAAAATGCCTAGCAACATTTTGTCTGTCATTGTTCTTAGTTCAAACACTGCTAAAGTTGACTTTGCCTTTCATCCTTCTGGGGCCAATAAAATAAGTACCATTTGAGCACTGGAGTCAGTGTAATCAACTGTCCCCATCCCCAAAATTTCAGGCCTTGTATTACTACTATTACTACTACTACTACTACTACTTAATATTGATAGAATAAAGTGTTAATTAGGTATTCTGGTTCAGTGTAATTGACTAGCCTCCGCCCCATAAAATTTCAGGTTCAGTCCCACTGCATGGTGCCTTGGATAAATGTTTTCTATTGTCACCACAGGCTGACCAATGCCTTGTGAATGAATGGAAACTGAAAGCTTGTTTTATATATGTGAATGTGTTGTGTATATATATATATATATATATATATATATCGTGTACACTATCAACAAAAAAGTACTCCATCTGGTGAAAGATAAATATTATTTAATAAACACAGTATATATTTTTATGAGCTACTAATAGTTTCATGTGATGAAAACAACTCAGCATTTTATAACGCATCTGGTGTCTTCACACAATCCTCAGGCTCTGTCCACATGCATAACAAGCTAAAACAGGACAATAGAATAAGAGAAAAGGAAGGTGGAAGGTTGAAAATACCGGAAAACAAGAAAGTAAAAAAGAGGGGGAGAATTAGAATCAGTTGAACAATTGAGGACCTCTACATATCAAACTAGTACAATAGAGTATTTTTGCTTGCAATTTCAAAGATGGTATATTTGGAAGCTGACAGTATCTATCAGTTCATGTATTAAAATTCTCTCTAATGCTGAAGTTTGAAACATGCCATTCCAGTATTTTCCATACATATATAATAGTATATCTCTTTCTTCAGCATTCAAGAGAGTAGAGACTCAGAGCTTTTGGATGTTCCCTGTAATATAGTCAACAGGACTACCAGACCTCTTGTCATGAAGGTTCATAGGATCCATCATTTAAGATATCTGCATTTAGAGGTCAGTTTGGTGATATGTCTGGTGAAAGATGCATCGTTTGATATGATTACATCTAAGTCCTGTATATTTCCTCCACTGCTTGGCAACTGGTATTGTTTTATGTTCCTGTAACTTAGGAGTTTGGCAAAAGAGACCAATAGACTTTAAAAAATAAGTAGTGGGGTTGATTGGTTTGACTTCAAGGCATTATCACAGCAGGGCTACAGTCTAATGACTAAAACAAGTAAAAGGTAAAAGAAAGGGGCTGTGACATGTTGTTGAGTGAGCCAGTAAGGTTGAAGGCTTGTTTTGATGGATTTGGAGTGTGTATGTGTGTGTGGAGCACCTCACCATCCCAGATTTCTAATGTAGATCACATTTGTATTTTTAAAGTGCTCACATCTGTTCAATGCTGAATTCTTTTTTTTAAGTGTTAAGAGAAGGAATTTTGGCAGTGTTGTAGATTTGGTTACTTACTTTGTTTTAAGCCCTGGGTCATTGGGCAAATAGTTTGTAATTGAATGTGATGGATTTTTTTTTTTTTTTTTTTGTTAGGATTTTATATTACAATCTTTTTTGTGTAGCAAGAATTAAGATTTAGATATATTTTGTGTATTATTTATTAATAGAAAATTCTAAAATTGAGCCATTTGATGTGTGTGGGGGAGAGAAAGAGAGCTAGTTGTTATATACTTATACATAAGGATGATTTAGAAAGTAGGAGTGATTGTAATGGATAGAAACCAGTTTACAGTATGAGATGCTTATTGCTATGGGTTTGAGACAAAGCTTTTTTGATAATAATTGCTGGCTGATAATTAATTTTAATTGAAGAGTTTGGAGCCCATCAATTGGGATAATAGCCATTTAATAACATTATCCTGGATTATATTAAATGGCTATTTTCTCTAGTTTGTTAGTTTGGATAAGGAATGCTTTGTGCCAAGTCTTTATATTGACCTCCCTAGACTGAGAGATTTGCAATAGCTGGGTGAGGTTTATGTAATTGAAGTGTAGGAGAGGAAAAAAAGTGTTTCTGTCATGTTGTTCTGTGAAGAAATTACTTAGTTTGGAATCTGGTAGTAATTTGAAATTCTTTCTGATGAAAAGTAACAAATCCATCAAATGGGATAGTGTAAAGTTGATTAGTAGAGATCAATGTAAATTACAAAGATGAGTCAGACAGAGGACTCAGCTTGAGAGTGGGCAAGTATTGGTTGCCTATCAATAAGTTTAAATTTGCATACAACCCTTTTCCTATGAAAAATAGGCATAAGTAGTTGTTGGTACATTAAGGTGGGTAAGCAATATTTTGTTGTTTAGTATCAGTTTGAGCAGACCTCTATGATAAAAATGTGCTAGTTACTATGACTATCTCATCATTTTTACAAGTAATGCATCTAGGGCTACAATATTCAATGTATGATTTTTTTAAATAGTTGGGTATAATTCGAAGGAGTTTTTGTTGCTATTTCTTGCAGGGTGAGCAACCACATAGAGACTCCTCTTGTTGGCTCATAGATAAGTTGTATTTTAGTGTGTGTGTGTGTGTGTGGTGTACTTAGATGATTTACAGAAGAGGAGGAAGAGAAAAACCACATGAAAAATACATTTCATAGAATACCACACACCACACATATTATTATTAATATCCTGAAACAAGCTATCCTTAAATATCTCACATCCTGAATGACGGTTGCTCAGGGATGTTTGGTTCTGACCATTCTGATTGAGTATTAAAACCTCCTTAAGAAATATTGTTTCAGAGTGTTAATGATAGCAATTGTATTGTGTGTGTGTGATATTGGAGTGATTTTCGGTTTATTATTCAATCAAATTCTTAAATTAAAGAAGTTATCAACATTTTAATCTTTTTTATTCCTTGATTGCCCCTAACCAAAATTTAACTTAATAAACATAGGTATTTTTCATAAGTAGAGTATTTTCATCCCCTTCCCTATAGATGGGTACCTACAAGAGAATGAGACTAAATAAAACTTGGAATAAATTTGTTAGATCTGGCATGAAATAAGACAGTCTTAACAGATGAGATGACACACACGTTTATTGTTATCAGCACATTATCATAATCATTGTGTGTGTAAGCAGCTGCCTCATCTACTGTGAATCACACTTGTTAGCATCTGTTCAATGCTGAAGTATTCATTATTTATTATGAAGAGATGGCCTAACCTTTGGGATGCACAGTAATTACAACACAAACCAAAATAGCTGTTTTAAATTGCGAGGGAGGACATTTGTGTAGTTACAGTGCTAGAGTATTGACAACAGTTAATTAGTTTAATCCTTATGCAAATATTGTTATGCCTCCGGGCACATCACATAGCTCTGGCTGGCTTGTATTGCTCCTACTTCACGGTTAAGTGGTAAGGAGTAGAATGGGCATCTAGCTGTAAATAAAGAAGAAAAAAAGCATTGCTTTCATAAAAAACCATCTCACTCATGTTAGCATAGAAAATAAACATGAAATAATAAATGGAAAATATTTCATGATTTATTGCTTTATGAATGACATAAATATATATAATGCTAGTCAGTGTTTTAATAATAACTGTCTTTGGTTTCAGGATGTGTCTGATGTTGAAATATTTTCAAAACATTTTATGTTAGTGTGGAAGCAGTATTTGTGCCCTTTGTGTATTATTTGTTTAGCTTTGACGTAGGATATATTTATCTAGCTTAGGTGATTTGAATTTAAAAAAAAAAAAAAATCAAGAAATTTTTGCAGTGTCTGGTTTGGTGTCTTATCTCTTGAAATTTTACTGGTTTCAGTCATTTGACTGTGGCCATGCTGGAGCACCACCTTTAGTCAAGCAAATCGACCCCAGGACTTATTCTCTGTAAGCCTAGTACTTATTCTATCAGTGTCATTTGCCGAACTGCTAAGTTACGGGAATGTAAACTCCCCAGCATCGGTTGTCAAGCAATGGTGGGGGGACAAGCACACACACACACACACACACATATATATACACAATAGGCTTCTTTCAGTTTCCATCTACCTAATCCACTCACAAGACATTGGTCAGTCTGAGGCTATAGTAGAAGACACTTGCCCAGGGTGCCATGCAATGGGACTGAACCCAGAACCATGTGGTTGGTAAGCAAGCTACTTACCACACAGCCACTCCTGTGCCTATGTATATACATATCTTTTTTATCTTTTACTTGTTTCAGTTGTTAGACTGCAGCCATGCTGGGGCACCACCTTGAAGAATTTTTAGTCAAATTAATCAACTCCAGTATTGCTTTTTTTAAGCCTGGTACTTACTCTATCCATTTTGTTTGTCAAACAGTAGTTGGGGGACAAACACAGACACAAAGATGCACACACACACACACACACACACACACACACACACACACACACATATATATATATATATATACACACAATGGACTTCTTTCAATTTCCATCTACCAAATCCACTCACAAGGCTTTGGTCAGCCTGGGGTTATAGTAGATGACTCTTACCCAAGGTAACATGCAGTGAGGCTGAACCTGGAACCATGTGATTGGGAAACCTGCTTCTTACCACACAGCCATGCTTGCACCTATATATATATATATATATATATATGTGTGTGTGTGTGTGTGTGTGTGCGCGCACGCACATACACACACGAGTTGACTTGCTACTCACACAGATACAAGAAATCTGCATGTCAGATTCAAATTGTTTGTTTATATATATTTTAATATGAATGGCCAAGATTCTGTCTTGCTGCACTAAACAGATTTCTGTAGATAATACCTTTTTTTTATAGATTTTTTTTGTCTATTTCCTTTCTTCATCATCATCATTTGACGTCTGTTTTCCATGCTGGCATCAAATCTTCCAAAATCACTTTGCACATGAAATATTTCCTTGTTTTCTTGAAATACTTTTCCAGCATTAACATACATATTCACTTCACAGCCATACAGTTTCAGGTTCAATCCCACTGCATGGAACCTTAAGCAAGTGTCTTCTACTACCACACCGAGATGACCAATATCTTGTGAGTGAATTATTCGATAGACAGAAACTGTGTTAAGCTCATCTTACACACTCACACCCACATTTCATAAGGCAATAACTCTAAGAAGACTGTTCTGAGTTCTTCCACTACAGAATTGTACACAAGGAAGCACATTGTTTCCCTCAATAGTCAGAGTTCATAGTTAATGCATTAATAAAGAAATAGATAAGTTCATGTCAATAGGAATTTAAATTTAATGCATGAGTAAATAAATGAATGAATAGTCCTTAAGATATGAATTATTATCTATTGAATAATTAGTGAATCATTAAATCATGAATTCTTTTAAAACTCTCATTCATTAACTTATTTATTCAATTAATTTAAAATGTTCTTCAAGAACTCTTTGAAAAATAATGTAATAAATAAATTATTATACAATTAAATAATTAAATCAGTAATTTTTTTACAACTATTAATGCATAAATAAAGCAATAAAAGAATCAGGCTCTTCTGGATGAATAATTATGATTGCCATTATTATTTAGTGAATGATTATTGGACTTACGCATTGAGTGCTTTGTCTTACATTATGGTTTTCTTTCATTTTTAAACAGAAACATTCAATTATATATATCTCTGTGCAGATATCTCTCTATAAGACACACACACACACATATATGATACATATACACATGATGAGCTTCTTGCAGTTTCCACCAACTTAATTTACTCTCATGGTTTTGGTCAGCCTAGGGTTATAGTGGAAAACACTTGTCCATGGTGCTGCACAGTGGAGCTTAACCGAAGACCACATGATTTATGTCTGCATGTATAGATCTATATCTGCTATGTATTTGTGTGAATTATGTTATTGTTTTGTACAAACCATTATATTTTTTTCTTTGCATCATTGAAATAGGAATCTATTGAAGTGGTTAATTTACATTCCAGTAGTTCAGTATTTGATGCCTCTGTATCCACTTCTCTCTAAAGTCATCTTAACATTCTAAACCTGATCAGATAATTTTTTTTATTCTATTAATGTTTAGTTTAGGTGTACATCATTGAATACCTGGTTAATATTTCTACAACTAACCTTAACAAGGAACGTAACTACTTAGCACAAATTATGTTTGAAAATCATTTTCCAAATCAGATTCTTTTGTGAAATCATGTATGTCTGCTTTTGGTTTAAAATCTAATGATTTTGAGTATTTTGGTACTCTGTATGTATGTGCATCTCATGTAAGATGGTGAATTAGCAGAGTCATTAGAACAATAGAACCAGATTTTAAAAAATAAGCACTAGGGTCAATTTGTTCTGGGCAGTGCCCCAGCATGGCCCATAGTCCAATGACTGAAACAAGTAAAAGATAAAAGGTACTGAAAATATATGTTGCTGAAAAGCCTGAAGCTGCAGTTCTTCATCCAGGAAAAATCCCTTTTTATAGAAATATTGTGTTAAAAAGCACAATATATTTTTGAGCTGGTTCTGTGCCTTCAGAGTTTAAATCTCACATCCTGTCACTATGAAGTATCTGCTGGTACTTCTGTCAGAAGTTGACAAACTGACCAGCAGAAAGAAAATTCATTAAGTTAAAGATGTCTCCAACAAACAGGCAACTCATGAAGGGTCTTCCCAAATAAAATGTACACATGAAATTTGAAATCTTCTAGGGTAAATGGAGAATGCTTTCATGCATAGCCTGCAACTTCCCCAAGAAGTAAGTTTTGAAAAAACTTCTGTTTCCAAACCACATGGTTCTGTTTCAGTCCCAGTGCATGGCATCTTGGGCAAGTATTTTTTATTATAGTCCCAGACTGACCAAAATCCTATAACTGAATTTGATAGACAGAAACTGGGAGAAGGCCTTCATATATATATCTTTTATCTTATGTTTCAGCCCAAAGGCTATGACCATACTGGAGCACTGACCGTGTCATCACATTTTCAGTGGCCATTCTTATGTGATTAGCATTTGGTAATAGAGGGAGTATGACACTGCTGCCCTCTTCTGAGTTTCTTACTTTGATACACACACACACGTGTATGTGTGTATCTGTTTGCATTTGGATCCCACCACTGCTTGACAAACAGTGTTGGTTTGTTTATGTCCCTATAACTTAGCAGTTTGACAAAAAGAGACTGACAGAACATATACCATACTTATTTTTAAAAATAAGTACTGGGGTTCATCTGTTCAGCTAAATTCTTCAAGCTGATGCTCCAGCATGTGCACAGTCCAATGACTTGACCAAGTAAAAAATAAAAGATATGTCATATCTCAGAATTACTAAGATCTCTAGATCCCTCTAATAGATCCTAATTGTAATGATTTATGAGTTTATATTTTCTTACCATTGCCATCTAATCAGTATGAATGCTACTAAATGGACTTAATTATATTGAGACAATCTGTTGTTGGCTTTTTGCAAACAACTGAAATGTTGGAATTTGAAATATAATCTTTTGGTTCTTGATTCTACTGCTAACTACTAACCTCTTATGCATGTGTAGTGTTTCATATAGAAAATAATTGATAGATATTTTCTTTCTTTCGATAGTATCGTTTTCAGTTGCCTCTTAATTGATAACTTTAATTAATCTGATGTTTTTCATTTTTATCTTTCACTGATAGCATTTTCTTGTTTAATGATCTATTCAGTCTTCATTAATTTCAATTTTGTATTCTTTGTTGTTTTGGTAGAACTCTGTTAGCTGTTGAAGGAATTGTACAAATACTTAAAAAAAAATAAAACATCTTAATTCTAACATATAACTTGTATGTTTCTGTTGTTTAACCCTTTAGTGTTCAGACTGGCAAAAACCGGCCAAAAGTAATTCCCCTTTATTTGTTTGAAGTGGCCAAATCTGGCCATATCTGATTCCTCTATGAAATCATTAAAAAAATAAACAAATCACATTATTGAACTCTTGTAGCTTTGAGATAATGTGAGATAAAGCCTTTCCTGCCTTTGTTCAAGTAAAAATACTGTGAAAGTTTTGAGACTTCTTGGTTTTTTCAATGTTTGAAGAGAAGTGTATATCATAGTTTTTAATGATATGGTGTCAGCAAGTAGCAATTCCAACTTTGAAGGTTTTACTCTTGGTGTACAAAATATAAATGAAAACAACAGTGATTTGTCTTTGGACGAATCTGATTTTGATATTTATGAATCTTCGCCAGACAAGGAAGATTTTGATAATGAAATTGATATTGAAAACATTATGGCAACATGGTTGAAGATCACTACATCAACCACAATTCCCGATTTCACAGAAAAGACTAGTCAACAACACGGTCTACCTCCCAATGCTCAAGCATTCAACTATTTATTTTTATTTCTACTGAAAAGTTTTTTTGAAACTGTCATGGAGGAAACATAAATATGCTCAATGCATAATTTCTATTTGTGGAAGACCCTATCCATTATGGCAGCCAAATGACACTGCAGAAATGCAAGCTTTTTTTACTCTAAACATTATGTTTGGTATCAAGCAGCTTCCTTGACTGTGGAACTACTGGAGTCCTGATATAAGGTATGGTAATCCATATATCTCCAGCATTATGTCTAACTATAGTTAATTCATATATTTATGTAAAAAGCCACAAGGGTTACAACCATTTGAATTTTGGGGTTGACATCGCATCTCAGTTACATGAGAGCTTTTCTCCCAGAAAGCACAGAACTGGGAGAAAAGCAAAATTAACTGAGATGGATGTCAGCAGAGAAAATATTGACTTCCATAAAGTGGAAAAAATAAATGGAAGGTAAAAAGTTTGCAGACTGTGTTCACTGCAAAAAAGAAAAACTGTGAAAGGTTATCAGGTTGAGACCTTATGTATGTGTTCATTTTGCAAAGTGTCCTTGTGTAAAGGGTGCTTTAGACAGTTTCATGATAGAAATATGGCATAACTATATTTTGTTGTTTGATAATAATACTATTATATATTCCTTTCATTTTATTACAAATAATATATGAAAGTGAGAAATACATGTTGATTTTCAGTATGTTGCACACCTATATTCACCTTTGTCTCACCTGTTAATGAACTTTTTTTATTGGATGCATTCTGTTATGTAAATGTATTCATTAAATTGTATAAGAGTGCATAGCCAATGGTATATTAACAAGTAAAAGAGTTTTGTACTTTATTTTCAATGAAAATGTTTGAATGAAATATAGAGAAAGAATAAATTAATGTATCTCCTTTTGAAAAATGGCAAAATTGTTGGCAGTTGACATCTGGAATAATTTTAGTAATAAATCAAATAGGTAAGATGCTTAAGAATTTCAATTTTAGTGTTTATCTGTAATGTTATTGCTTTTACACCTATTAATTAAATTTACCTTCCTATAAAAGTCAAATTTAATCAGAAAGATCTGCTAAAATTACCACTGGTATATAAGCACCCACTGACAAATTTTCAAATTTGTATGTAAAAGATTAACGAAGTTACAAGCAAATATTGTGGACACCCCTCTTGAACCTGAATAATTCAAAATAATGTGAACAAATAAGCATTACATTTGACAGATTAATCTGAACACTAAAGGCTTAAAGACTCAAATTGTGCCCCTTTTTTTTTCTTTCTTTTTTATTTTTATTTTTTTATTTTTTTTTTTTAGTTCAAATCTTCCTGAGGTCAACTTTGCCTTTCATCCCTCCAGTGATAATAAAATAAGTACCAGTCAAGTACAGTGGTGGTTTTGGTTACCCACTTCAATCCAGTTTATGTCTATCTTAGAAAATATTGACAAATCTGAGTTACATTTAAAGATTCTGTCAGCCACATGCTAAAAAAAAAAACACTAAAATATATATATAGAGAGAATGTGTCCAATTACCTCCAATGTATAAGAAGTGTGAGTGTCTATATTTATCTGTTTTTCTTCTGGAAAATACCATATACTGCTGTTACCTGAATTGATGTTTGGTTAATTAAAAAAACAATAATCTAACTTTTGTGATATTGATATGATCTTGGTTTCTTGATTTTTCATGTAGAAACTGATGTGAAGATAGCAACTAAAGTAATAATCAATCTATAGATTATTAATAATAATAATTATCATATTTTCCTTTCCATGTATGAAAGAGTTAGCAAGAATATATGACAGTAATATACACAAATAAAATTAACTGTTCACAAGAAATTTACAATCTCTGTCAAATACAATCATCATCATCATTTAACATCCACTTTTCCAAGCTTGCATTGGTCAGACAGAATTTATTGTAACAGATTTTTCTACAGCTGGATGCCCTTCCTGTCAACAAACTTCACCTGTTTCCAAGCAAAGTAGTATTTTCATGGAAGACTGAAAACAGATAACCTTGCTTGTATGACTGATGCTCATTTACAACCATCATGTAATAGACAGGGGTATACACAAATACGCACGCACACACACATGCACAAACAAATTTCTTTCAATTTCCATCTACCAAATGCACTCACAAGGCTTTGATGAGCTATAGCAGAAGACACTTACCCAAGAAAAGAAAATAATGTGTTGCCTTTTTGTATGAATTTTATATGGCTTTTTATGAGAACTTTTTCTATGTTTGTGACAAGAAGGGCATCTGGCCATAGAAAGCTCTGCTCCAACGTATTTTCATCTGACTCATGCCAGCATTGATAATGAGCATCATTATCATCGATGATGATAACGAAATGTGTGTGTGTGTGTATAAAAAATTTATATATAAATACATCTATTACATGTATATTTATATACATGCATATGTCATTCTATGTGTGTTTCCATGTGTCCAGTTAACTCCAGAATTCAAGGTGAATTTAGTGCAGTGCATTTCAGTCATCCAGAGGCTTACAGTATTGCTGTTTTTTTGCTAACTTCTGTGTTGATATGCTTCCTCCATGTGTTAGTTTGTGTTAGAACACTGAACTGGGTGGTATGGCTTTGAAGAAATGCTCCAAAGAATCCTGCAATAAAGTTGTTTGATAGATCCTATGTATCTTGCTCTGCATGTACAAGTATATTTGTAAATAATATTGGTTTGCAAACTGGACACATGCTATCTAGTGAATCAGTCTTCGATCTGATTAGACAACTTCTAAGAGAGCATGTTTCTTGTGTATTGTTGTTGTGTGAGAGGTATTATCTAATGATGTAACTTTGCATTGTGATTCTAACAGGAAGAGCCGACCTCTTGACACAGTTTTAAACTGCTTTCAGTTATTTCCCTATTGTATAATAGGTTGACAGAGATTCAGTTTTCTTATTTTTCATGGCTTCATGTTTCTTTCTCTCCTTTTCTGTATATTCCTTGGTCTCTTTCTCTTTGCTTTTTTTGCTATAGCAGTAGGATAGTTGATGAATTTCCATTAATAACCTCTGCCTGCTCAATAGTGTGTGATCCAATTCTGTTTGGCCAGCATACTATGACAACCAAACTGACACTAATACAGCTGTTGATAGGTCATCACTTTTTTTTGCAGTTCGTTGGACTAATGGTGGACATTCAGCTTACTACATCTGAAATCAGTTTTTCTAACATGTATCTTTTCCTTATTTTCCTTCCACTTAGCTTATTTGGCATTTCATTATTCAACTGTTATCCTTCAAATACATCTCATGTTTGTACCATCTCATTTGTACTCCATTAGTCAACTGATACCTTTCATATGCATCTTATGTTTGTACCAACTCCTTTGTACTCTATTGTTCATGTGTGCTATCCTTATAAATCCAGAAGTGTATGCTCACCTCATTTCTTTTCAGTCTTTCTGCAGCCACTGCATTCAGTGGCCATCTTGTGCTACCATGCAACATGAGTGTACTTTGTACACAAACATCATACACTCTGCTCTTTACTCAGTTTTAATCTCTTTATTGCCATCAGAGTTAATAGTGCCTTGAGTTTCCACCCTGTTTTTATTTTGGCTGCTATTCATTCTAAACACCCACCTTCCCCTATTACTATTTAGAAGCTATCAACTACATTTTTTTTTTTTTTTTTTGTCAATCAGTCAATCATTTGAAAGAATTTATATCTTGTTTCTCTTAGTGCTAACTACTCCAGCCTATCTGTTACATGCAAAGTTCTGTTTTTCTGCCAGCCTTTTTGTAATCCCACTGCACTTATGCATCAATAATTTTATATTGGTTATAATGAATACAGTTCCTACCTTGTCCTTTTTTGGATGGCTAAACATGGCTACTGTCCAGATGATAATAGGATCCTGTTTTCTTTCTTGAGATTTAACTAAGTTATCAGCATACAAAAGTTCCCATGAATTACAATTAAACAGTTGGAGGCTGATAACTGAGTTCTTATGGATACCTACTTACATGCTAAATTCCTCACTGATCTTGTTGCTAACTCTTACCTTTATGGCAACATCTCTGTAATCCAAAATACAGTAGACAAGTTGGTTGGCTAGTTTTGAGTATCTGAATTCCTAGAGTGGTTATGCTTCAAGTATTCTTGTGGTATCATGTCCATCATGGTGTAGGCAGAGAAAAATATTTGATTACTAGCCAGATGGGACACTCCTGGTACAATTTGTCAGGAATCAACCTTTCAGTCTGGGCAAATAACAGAAAATGAAGATTTCTCCATAAGAATGGGGAAGGGAGCTGAGAATTTCCATGCCACTGTATAAGACATTGAATTTAGCTAGTAAGCTGAACAAGGAGTTTTCATTGTTGTCAGAACAGTTTGAGTAATGGTGAGTCATTCTTGCCAAGATAGTGAGTAGGGTACACCATTCATTTTTTACACACTATGTTTAGAAGTTGACTAACAGAGAGAGCATATACACAATTTCTAGTAGTTAGAAGAGAACCTTAATGATTTCTTACATAGACACAAGTCCTGAAATTGATGGAGGAACATAGTCAATTATATTGATCTCAGTACTTGACTGGTACTTTATTTTATTTGATCTTGGAAGGATGAAAGGTAGAATTGATCTTTGTGGAATTTAAACTCAGAATGTAAAGGCCCAGAACAAATACAACAGTGTGCTTTTTTGATGCTCTAACAGTTCTGCCAATCCAGAAATAATAAATATATGCTTAGTTAACATGCTCGCTCACATCATTATCCTTGAGAAATAATGAATATATCGTCTTCCCAAGCTACTGGTATTGAAGAAGGCTAATTACTTACCTAAATAAATTTTTGATGGAACTACTGATGGAGAGAGAGAGAGACACCATTCATGTTTGTATATACAATTTTTCATAGTTATAGGAGATCCTTAATAAAAATAATGGAAATAATAATTGTTCTTCATTAGTGCAAAGTTAGCATGCTAACTTGTATTAGCTTCTTTGAAAAATGGAGAATATTATTCTGATGTCCTGTTATGTATATATAATTTATCAAATTTGGAGAATTTGTATTAGTTGTTGAAGCAAATATTTCATTTCCTGATGCAAACCATCCAACTATAAGATTGAATTCAGGTGGATAAAATGAATTGACTGCTTTTGCTTTGGCAGAAAAAGTAAATGAATATAATATCGAAATTTTCTTCAATTTCAACTAGATTCACTGAAGCAAATATAAAAATGTGCCTGTAATATGATTTGAACATATACCTTTTGGTAAAGTAGAACACTACATGGGAGTCATTCCTCCAATATTTCTTTTTAATAAAGAAATTATCTAAAATAAACTATATATTTAACAGTGTATTCTCCATATTGTGTATAGAAATAATACATATTTATTGGTTATTTAAATATTCTAGAAAACCCAACTGAGAAGAAATATTTTCTGAAACAAAATGCTTTCCATCTTTTCACTATTGAGCTCACCAGCAAATCTTTTTTTAAATAGATATATGGTTTATACTCTTGAGTTTATTGCAACAGAAAATCTGTGTAATAGTTATGAAATATTTCTGAGATTATAAAGCTATACAGTATAGGGGAAACAAATGACTTACAATGTTATACAAACTTCCTAATTTATATCATTGGCTTCATCATCATCAATATTTATATATGTCTGCATTTTCTGTGTTGGCATGGGTTAGATGAGATTTGTTGTGTCAGTTTTCTACAGCTTGATGCCATTCCTGTTGCCAACCCTTACCCATTTCCAAGTAAATTATTTATGCATCTGGTCTCAGCAAACCATACAATGGTTGGAAATTAAAGTTAACCATGTGGAAAGGAATGATAACAAGTTTCAGTGGTCAGTGATTGCCCTTGAGGTTTATTGATCCTACAAAAGTTGTGCCTGACAGGAATTTGAAGCATTTTAAATTAAAATGACAAATCAGTTAGCATTAGCTATATTTTGGAAATAAATCGATTCCGATAAATTTTCCAAAACCTCAGGAAATAGAATCCCTTGGTTTTTACTGTTTTATAAGGAGAGAATGCTGCACTGTCAGGGATATGTGATATATTAGGAGGATACCAGCTGTGCAAAGAGGTAGTGAACATTTGAAGTGGATGTAACATGTGGAAGACATGAGATGATGTGATGAACTTAAGAAGACAGGATATGTGATGAACACATTTCAAGAACATAAATCTCAACTGGGAGTGGAGATAATAAATGCAATGAAAAGCAACATGTATAAAATACCTACTTTGGGTCTCTCTCCATTTGTTTCTGTTAAATCTCCATCTGCTACCTTTTTCATTACCTACTCATTTGTCACTCATACCACCTGTTTAATCAGATGGCACTTGATTTGTCTCAATCCTACATCACCCTTCTTTTCCAGAGTGATGCTTGTGTAATAATAGATTCATTAAATCTGTCCAAATTCAACCCCACCCCTGCCCTACCATCACCCTTCTTTACTACTATCCACTCTCTCTCCTTCTTGTCACTTTCCATCGGCATCTGCTATTCTGGTTTTCATTCCCTCATCTCTGTTGCTGTCCATCACTCATTTTAACCATCACCCATTCTTCTTGGTATCCCATCATGCCCCACATGCTGTTTTTTTTCTATTGAATCTCTTTACCAAAATCCAATATGTAGCTATCACTATCTTTTTTTCTATTACTCCCTCTCCTGCCATCTTCTTATTCCTATCACTATGTTACCCTTATTATAATCATACTCCTCCAATCTCTTGGTTATCACTCTCCATTCTGTTCACTCTTTTGTTCACATTTGCCTTGAACAAATGCCATTTCTACCTGTATTTATTTTTATCTTCTCAAGCCTAAGTCTACAACTGTCAATCAACCCAAATTGCAACTCACATTATTTTCTAAATATATTTCGGACAATCTGTGCACTGCATATCTTTTATCATCCAATAATTATGTTGATGCTTTGTTATCTTTGTAATTTTGTGCTGCTGATTTATTTCAGAAGTGCTTTTGCTGCCCTGCATCACTCCACCTCAATCAGTATTAGGACTCCTGTGAATTATGGCTTGTTTGTCTTCAGAAATGCCATACCAGTCTTTATCACAAATCAATAACTTGCAAAACTAGCTCTATTCTATATAGAATAGCGTTGAAGTAGTCTTCAAAATATTGATACATTATTGACCTCTCGTCTTCTTGTGTTGCTGAACTATCAAACTGTGTACTCCATTCCACCCAGGTCTACCTGATCTACCCATCTCCCCTTCTCCTATCACTCTCACTGTGTTTCATTCAAACCTTGTACAAAACAACTTTGCTCAGTCCTTTCTTCCCAGAATTGCAATCCTTTAGAATTTTCTCTCTACTTAACACTTTTTGTAAAGATTGACCTACAACATGTTCTATCTAAACAAGCATTCTAGAAGATTCTTCAAAGGTCATGGGCACCTATTTCTCTTCCTGGTCTAACTTATGAAGACAATGTTGTCAGCATATTTTAATTAGTGTTAATATAATCTCTGATTTAACCTTCAAAATTAAGCCTTAAGCTGCAGCATCATAAAATTTTGAAGGTACTGCATTTGAAGAAATGTTTAAAATATTGAATTTGGTAAAATATTGAAATATAGGCACAGCAAGGCCCTATGTGTAAGAAATTTGCTTCTCAACCGCATAGTTCTGGGTTCAGCCCTACCATATGGCACATTAGGCAAGTGTTTTCTATCACAGCACCTGAGTAGTAAAGGTAAAGTTACCTTTTTGAGTCATATCAACACATAAGTGCCAGTTTCATGGCATATATATTCCCCACCTGGGTGGGATGCTATCCACTGCAGGATTACTTATTTTTGCCAACTGCATGGACTGGAGCAACGTGAAATGAAGTGTTTTACTCAAGAGTGCATCATGTTGCCCAGTCTAGGAATTGAAACCACAATCTTACGATCATGAGCCTGACATCCTAACCACTAAGCCACATGCCTTCACAATCCCCCAGTGCTAAAGAGTTGAAATAGTAGGAATGTAATTTGAGGGATATTTAGCTACTATTTTCAGTAGGTCATTATCTCCACTGTCCTTGATCATTTTATCTTGAGGTAAGAATTGACATGTCATTGTGTTAGTCCTTAAAAGTACTGATTCATGATTATGATGATGCTAGTTCTTCAGCAAGCAACCAAATCCACCTAAATTCCATTTCCAGAACTCTGTCCTCTTAGTTGTTTACCCAGAAATATTTTCTTTAATTCTCATCGTCAATCTGTTGTAAATTGAGTTAGCTACTCCTTTATTTTTCTCACATCCTGTTTTTAAATCTGAGATTACAGTTTATATTTGTATTTCAAATCTGCATTAATTTCATCATCATCATCATATGTTTGTTTTACATGCTGGCTGGGTTGGGTCATTTGACAGGATCCGGTGAGCAGCAGGGCTGCATCATTCTCCATGTCAGCTTTGGCATAGTTTCTACTGCTGGATGCCCTTCCTAACACCATAATAGTTGCATTATCTTTTATCTTGTTTTTTTTTCTTGTTTTTTATAACTTGTTCCAATCATTAGACTGTGGCTATGCTGGGGCACTATCTTGAAGAATTTTTAGTTGAATGACTTGACCCCGGTATTATTTTTTTAAGCCTAGTACTTCTTTTAACTGTCTTAGGTACTGGGGTTAATTTGTTTAACTAAAACTCAAGGTGGTGCCCCAACATGGTCGCAGTCTAATGACTGAAACAACTATATGATAACAGATATTTTAACTTCTTGAATATTAAATGCATTTTGGTTATTTTACTTTGTTATTTTAATACACAGACATGAATTAGCTCTTAGTCTTTATCTCTTGTTATTTCTACTTTTTAATCCTTTCTGTTGTAATTACGTATAAATGAAGTTGTTTGTTGCTCAATGATAATTTTCCTGTATATTTTGTACCTGTTGATAACACTTTAGAGTGAAAACTTTGAACTCACATTGAGTTGGGTTTCTGATGATAAAAAGTTTCAGCTATCTGAGCCATACATAGAATGCTATTACTGATAAGAAAGTCCAGTGAAATATTAAGCAGATTGACAATAGGGTACATGAAACCTAGTTTACAGAAAATCATGAACTCTACACTTTATTAACATAAAAATCAAATTTTCAATGAGATTTACAGTATCAGCTTTTTTTAAAATTTTATTTTATATATTTATTTATTTATTTATTGTTCTGTCTTTGCTGCAGGCCTTCCCAATTAGAATATATCCAGGCCAAACTCATTTTATGAATATTGGATTTATGTTTTAGATTTACAATTACAATCAACCTCTCTTTAACTTTATTTTTCTGCTGCCTATTGTTCTCCATCCCTGCCTGAACTTTTTTCCTGTTTGCTTTTCCTACATTGTTAGTGAACTCAAAAGCTTGTTCTACTGGGTTTTTTTTTTAATTTGTTAGTTTTGTGTTTGAATTAGTATAAAAGATTTGATTTCTATCTGTTTTTTAAAAAAATGTGATTGATAAGATGTAGTTACTGATTATGGAGTCTCTATAGTTTCAAATCATTTCCATCCAGTTGTGTTTAGATTGCAACAATTCCTTTGAATCTACAACTATTATGGCATCATATGAGAGAAAATCCCACACTTACACGTAATTTGATTTCTTGCACTTAAAAACCAACCAGACAGATGAATTTATTTTGGTTGACTATGTAATATATATTGTGTAGTCAGCTGTGATACATCAGGTTATCCCATAAGTTCTGTCCAAATTTTGAATAAAGAAAACAAGTGATCAAGTGTTATGTTTAATTGAAATTTAATAATCAATGTACTTTCTCTGATTATCTATGACTTCCTTCCATCTATTTACAAGCTTTTTAATCCCATCAATGTAAAACTCTTTTGGTTTCAAAGTGAAGAACTCTGAAATGTCAGTTTCGATCTCCTCCTGGCTTGCGAAAGTTATGTCCCCGAAATGATTCTGCAAACTATGAAACAAATGGTAGTCTGAAGGAGCAAGGTCAAGAGAATAAGGTGGATGAGGAATTTTTTCCCAGCCAAGCTCTTCGATCTTCTGTGATGTGATCTTTGCAGTGTGTGATCATGCATTGTCCTGATGAAACATCACTCTTTTTCTATTCACTAAAGCAGGTCTTTTTTTCTTCAAAGCTTGGTTCAAACACTCTAATTGCTGACAGTAGACTTGAGCATTGATTGTTGTGTTAGGTGGTAACAAGTCAAAGTGAATTATTCCTTTGCAATCCCACCAGATAGAGAGAAGAACCTTTTTCCCATGAAGTGCCCTTCTCGGTTGTGGTTAAGCTTTTTCCCTTTTACCAAACCACTGTTTACGACATTTAACATTTTGATAGAAGATCCATTTTTCATCACCAGTCACATGTCTATCCAAAAAGGGTGAAATGAGTTTGCGAGAATGAAGATAAGAGCAGATATCACCTCAGGATTTGTGGTTGCTTCCAGACAATTCATGAGGCACCCATTTTCCGAGTTTAGGAACCTTTCCAAGTTGTTGAAGATGATGATGATGAACAGTTGTATGGTTTGAACTAAGCTTTATTGCTAATTCTTTAACTGATAATGCAGGATTTTCTTCAAGTAATGCCTTAAGGAGCTTAGCATCAAGCTCAACTGGACGTCCTGTTTGATCTTCATTCTCAAGGCTGAAATCTCCACTTCTGAATTTTGCAAACCATCTTCTGCAAGTTCTTTCATTCAAGCATTCTTTCCCATAAACTGAGTATGTTTCGAGTCACTTTGGCTGCAGAGTTTCCTTTTTTGTACTCATAAAGCATTATGTGCCTCAAATGCTCTTTGGATACTTCCATTTAGAAAGGGTTTTAATCAGAGAAATTTTAATTCTATTATTCTGTAAAATAATATTTAATTAGTTCAAATGTACACAAATCTGACTGAGGACTGGCAGACCAGATGGCTACACCAGGCTCCAATCTGATTTGGCAGAGTTTCTACAGCTGGATGCCCTTCCTAATGCTAACCACTCCGAGAGTTTAGTGGGTGCTTTTACGTGCCACCGGCACGAAGGCCAGTCAGGCAGTACTGGCAACAGCCATGCTCAAAATGGTGTATTTTACATGCCACCTGCACAGGAGCCAGTCCAGCGGCACTGGCAATGACCTTGCTTGAATGTTTTTTTCACGTGCCAGTAAGGCGACACTGGTAATGATCACACTCAAATGGTGCTATTTACGTGCCACTGGCATGGAAGCCAGACAGCTGCTCTGGCAATGATCATGCTCAGAGAGTGCTCTTAGCGCTCCACTGGTACAGGTGCCATCACAATTTCAATTTCACTTGCCCCAACAGGTCTTTGTAAGCTGAGTTTAGTGTCCAATGAAGGAGAGGTTGGCATGGGTGCCAGTCATCGAATTTAGTCCAATTTCAATTCACTTGCCTCAACAGGTCTTCACAAGCAGAGTTTAGTGTCCAATGAAGTAAAGATACGAATAAGTGAGCTGGCTACACTTCGAGCAGAGGCCACAGATTATGCACTCACTTGGCTTGCTGGGTCTTCTCACGTACTGCATATTTCCAAAGGTCCTGATCACTAGTCATTGCCTCAGTGAGGCCTAAAGTTCGAAGGTCATGCTTCACCACCTCATCCCAGGTCTTCCTGGGTCTACCTCTTCCACAGGTTCCCTCAACCGCTAGGGTGTGGCACTTTTTCACACACCTATCCTCATCCATTCTCACCACATGACCATGCCAGCGCAACCATCTCTCTTGCACACCACAACTGATGCTTCTTAGGTTCAACTATATATATATATATATATATATATATATATATATATATATATATATATATATATATATATATATATATATATATATATATATATATATACATATATATATATATATATATATATATACATATATATATATATATACATATATATATATATATATATATATATATATATATACATATATATATATATATATATATATATATATATATATATATATATATATATATACATATATATATATATATATATATATATATATATACATATATATATATATATATACATATATATATATATATATACATATATATATATATATATATATATATATACATATATATATATATACATATATATATATATATATATATATATATACATATATATATATATACATATATATATATATATATATATATATATATATATATATATATATATATACACACACATACATATATATACACATATATATATGTATATATATATATATATACATATATACATACATATATATATATATATATATATATACATACATATATATATATATATATATATATATATATACATACATATATATATATACATATGCATATATATATATATATATATATACATACATATATATATATACATATGCATATATATATATATATACATATACATACATATATATATATATACATATATATATATATATATATATATATATATATATATATATATATATATATATGAGCCAGCTATGTAATATTGCCTGGAGGACCTGTCTGCAATGATGATATCAAGGTTTCAACTCATTAGTTGTCTAGCTGTTTTAACTGTTGCAAAAATTATGACTTTGGTGTGTAAATAATTCTGTTCTTATTGAAAATATTCTGTGTTACTATAAAAGAATTTATTCTAGCTTGAAATACATACCAATATTAGTTTATTCAAGAAAATTTCTATTGCTGGAAACAATTAACTATTAAAATATCATTTAATATTTGTTTCATTTATTTATTTATAAAGTAAGATTATTTTCTTGCAAAGGTCTAATTGGCAATTATGTTAAATTACTTCTGTAACTCAATTTTTAATTTCTTTTCTCAGTTAATCTGAAATATAAATGTCGCATGAGCTCATTTGAGATTAATTCTTTTAGATTTTAAAATAAACATCAATACTCACACAGTTTAATTAGTTCAAAAGTTTTCTTTCTATTAATTCTAATCAGTTGGTTGCTAATTAGTGATTTCATTGTGAGGAATGACTTTTGTAGAAAATATTTGCTATAACCTACAAAAAACATATTTAGAGCTTTAAACTTTTCAAATGCAAAATATTGAGAAATTTCATTAAGACTAAGTAGACTGTAAATGACTTGATCTGGCAATCAATATCATTAGTTGCTATTGTTTTGCCTCAAGTCAGATTTGATCAAACAAACTTATAATTAAAGGTGTTCAAACCATGACTAAGATGTCTTCATTTTTCAGTAATAGTGTATCCTGGACTGCATTGTCTAGTGCAGGCCTGGCCAACTCAAATTACATTGCAGGCCACTTTAATCACAGAAAGGTTTTTGAGGGCTGTTTGTATACTAACAGAATTGAAAGCATTTTGCTTTCTCATGCTATTATTACAATAATGAATGAATGAGTGTTCATTCAACATGAAATATTATCATTGCAAAAACAGTAGTATCTTTCTTTTTTACTTTTCATTACAATCTTTAATTTTTGATAAAATTTTTAAATTATAAAATTTATAACTCCCTAAAGTTCTAATTTTAGATGTTTTGAAGACTACAGTTCTTTTTCCATTCTGGCAAAAAAATTAACAGCAGAATCATTGTAAATATTTGCTTTGTATTGATGATATGAAAATGTGTAAATATCTAACTTGTCCTTTATGCTTGAAGTCTATGTGGTCATCTAATGAGAATGGGTTCCTTTGTAATGATGTAATGCTTTCATTGATCAATTAAAGGAGTTGCTTGAAACAGTTGTAATGAATTGACACTTATACATCTTTGTTACTCATTTATATTTTACTCACCTACCCTGGAATCTGCACTTCAGAAGTATTTGGAGAGTATTTTTATATTAAGTACATATCTGAACAAACAAGAGTGGATTTATTCACTAAGTTGGATCATGCTGTCTGCATACACTGCAGAATTCTATGTAGAGTTTGATTGAGTGTGCAAATAAGTTCGTTCTATCAAGGTGTTTCAATTTAATTCAACTGAATCTAAATTCTATTGTGTGTGTGTGTGCATGCCTTTATGTTTGTCCATTCCTTTCTTGTCAACTGGTACTGGTTTGTTTACATCCCTATAATTTAGCAGTTTGTAGTAGAAATTGATAGAATAAGTACTGGACTTAAAAAATATAGTGGGCTCAATTTAATTGATTAAACTCTTCAGGGTGGTGCTTTAGCATGACCACAGTCCAATGAATGAAACAGTAAAAGAAATGCACAATAATGAAGTTGGTTGGTATACTAGATGATGTAAGCCTACATCAAATGGTGGGATGTTATGTTGTTATAGACTCATCCAACCCATGCCAGCATAGAAAAATGAATATAATGTTGATGATAAAAATATAGATGAACTGTTATACCTGTAGATTGTGGTGTTTGTAATATGTGTGTGCATGTGTGTTTAAATACATATAACATCTTATTAAAATGTTACTGTCACTATTTAAACCAAACTGACAGGACCAAGTGACACATTTAAAAAAAAATGTTATATAATTCTATTTGCTGAGTTACAACCTTTTAACTTATGGCTTCAGCAACCCACCTGCTCAGTCATACTCTAGAGCTACAACCAAAGCATCTTATTATTCATGTTTTCTTTCCACATTTTATTTGTGGACTCTCCTGTTGTAGATGACAAGTGAGTGTTCTGCAGTTTTTTGCTGAACAACCTGCACTGATGATCTGTTTATAGCAATCAAATATTTGTGCCATACATTGGTTCACTCCCTCCATCAAATCAATATTGGCTGTACAGGTGCATGGCATGCTTCACATCAGATGTGAAAGTGATCACAGAGTAATGTGAGATGAAGTGTTTTGCTCAAGAAAACAATGCACTGCCTAGTCTGAGAATCAAACCCACAATCTCACAGTCATAAGTGCAACAACCTAACCACTATGCCACATGCCCTCACATTTTAGTGCAGCTCATATAACTGGTACAGTGTAACTACCACACATTCTTTTTCAAAAAAAAAAATGGCTCTCTGCTTGTCTTGACATGCCAGCTGCATATATCACATTCAAACTTATTCGTCACATTTGCTTTTCCGCCTTTCATGACCTTCCTCAAATTACAATCTTTCACAACCTATGTTTTCTTCAAACAACCAGAAGATGGGCTCTTCTCAGTGAAGGTGTTGATAGGAAAGGTGTATCAGTTCAATTGCTATGGGTTAGTACTGAATCTAATGGGTCTTACCTTTCATCTGAAAGTGGAGAACAGAAAGTGTTATTGTTGGTGCTTGGGCCGTCAGCAAGTAAATGTCTGCATTCCAAGCTACAGCATTATTCTTTCTGTTTTTCACTCTCAAAGTGCAATTAACTTGAATCTATCAAATTCTTTTAGCCAAACGTCATCAACACAGACTATCTCCAGTTTCCTTGGATTCTAGATTTCACTCTAAAATGAAGCTGCTGTTTATAGATTTTACAACAAAATACAATCTTCACAATGATTCGGTGCAATGAATGTCAAGGATTTGTGTTATTATCGTTTTAATTTATAGTTAATACCTCTCAAGTCACTCATTGCATTTTTTGTAATCTATTTCTATCTTGTCAGTCAGTTTGTCTGGACCAATTCAATTCTTCCACATCAGATGTCTTAATTTTCCATAGCAGTCTTCATATCCTCAATTTGATATTCAGTGCCTTCCACAAGCTGATCAATATATGCTCTTCTTAGGGTGGCAAGGTAGCAGAACTGTCAGCACATTGGGAAAAATATTTAGCAGCATTTTGTCCATCATCTTTCTTCTTTCTCTGATTATTAAGCTGATGGTAGAAAGACTGCCATACATAACACTGCTTTAGTCCCAAGAAAGTATATGAATATAATATACTGTTATTAGAACATCATCATTTCTTATAAGTTCACATCTGCTGTGTTAGATGTGTCTTAGCTCTGTGAGAAGTACTTTTAGCATTAGTAAACAACATTTAAGACTCCTTACTTAGTTGAGATCAATGATCAGTGTCTATTATTGAAAGCAAAATTATTCCTTTTCTTTCATCAGTCTGATATCACTTTATATAACAAACATCAAATGTGTGCAGAAAAAAAAGACAAAACAAAAAAACCCTACCTAAACATGGTTTTCAATCTATACTGTTCAAGAAATCTATGTAACATGCAAACTTTTATTTTATTTTATTTATTTATTTATTTATTTTGCATGTATCTAGATTAAATTGCAGACTAAGTTTTGCATAGAAATGACAAGTCTTTGTATTCTGATATACTATACATCTATTGTGAGGAATTCTTGCTTCTGAGATTGAAGATTACTTAGATCCTAATGTTTTTTTTATTTTCTTAGTTTTTGCTCTGTTGTTGTATATTCTTACAACCTGCATGATCTTTGATCATCTCAGATTTTTCAAATAAAGATGTTACTCGTTATTGGGAATAATTAATTAATAGAATCACAAAAGAAAATTATAAACATGAGAGCAATGGTTTTCAGTCTAGAATTTATAAAAGACATTCTGAGATTGTAAATTGTTATTTGTTGCAGTCTGTTTTTAATTGTAAAACAATTTTTTTTTTAATATGTAAAATTTTAGATTCTAATTATAGATATAGACTGACATTCTTCAGATTTTAGTCACATGTTGGAATACATTCTCTCTCTCACCTCTCTCCCCCATTAATAAAGAGCTAAAAACCTTCAATTTATTAATGAATAGCTGTTACAGCTCTTTCTTTCTTTGCATTCTTAAAGAAAATAATTTGTACAAACTGATATTTTTCTCAATTCATCATTTCTGTAAAAGTTGTCACTAACTGTCCAGTATTGTGGTATTTTCATAGCAACAACTGTGCTTACTGTGCTATTTTTTTTTTTTAATAGAAAGGATTATTATTATTATTATGTTTTTTGTTTTTACTAAGATCTTGTATGCCACTTCTAAGCCATATAAAATCAATATCACCTATTGTTAGTGTTGTTGCTATGTTTACATCATTTCCTCATCTCTTTCTATTCAACAATTCATGTTACAATTTTAAGCCTGGTTTCATTATTATATTTTCTTATTTTTTAATTTTATTTTACTCTTATTATTATGTAAGTCTAGCCATTTTTTTTTTATTGAATTCTGAAATGAGTTTTTGCTTAGTTGTCTGGTGTACTTCAGTTCAAAGTAAAGAAAAATAATTTTTTTTTTTTTTACTTTGCACTGAACTCTGTTATTTATTTATATTACTTAATTTTAAAATTCTGTTGCAAAGTTCCCTTCATACTTTTTTTTTATATATTATTACCATAGAATTATTTAATTTAGTCTTAAGTGTTTTTTTTTCTTCATCTCGACCTCATTGCCTACTTAGAACTTCCATTTGACAAGTATTGCTTTCATGAAAATACAGTGGTTGGTATATGTGTATGGCCCAGTTAAAATTACAAGACTTAAGTTATCACTTGTCTTAACTATGTCACTTGGCTGCATTTATGTTATGCATGTAGTAAAATGGTTCTTGAAGAGTTGCTCTAGTTTTAGATATATTGATTACTTTTAGTCTTGCCAACTGAGTAAAATATGATTCACTGAAGAGGTATAATAAGACCAAAACATGCTTGTTATTTTTACCCATTGGCTTTATAAACCAGATCCATTCAAATTTGCATTGTCCATGAAATTTATATTCTTTAATCTCACTGCTGTTATATCCTTTGTGTGCTGCTTTTCTCCCAGAGAAATTTTGCACCTCCTAATTACTTTCATCGTTTAATTTTTTCAGTCATTGGATGGTAGCCATGCTGGGGTATTGCCTTGGAGGGTTTAGTCAAAGAAATTGACCCTAGTACTTAATTTTTAAGTTTTGTCCTTATTCTATCAGTCTCTTTTTCTGAACCACTAAGACACAGGGAGGTAAACAAACCACCACCAGTTATGAATTGATGGAACATGCACACACACACACACACACACACACACACATATATATGCACATGATGGGCTTCCATACAATTTCTGTCTACCAAATCTGATCACTAGTCATTGGTTGGCTCAGTGCTATAGTAGAAGACACTTGCCCTAGGTGTCATGCAGTGAGACTGAATCTAAAACCATGTGACTGCAAAGATTCTTAACTACGCAACCATGCCTGTGCATATAATATCCATTTGATGAAAATTTGTTTAACTCACTATATTACATATGTTAGACCCTGCCATATTTAGAATGCAGAATATTATGGTATTTTTTCCTAGGGCATCATCATCATCCTTTAATATCTGTTTTCCATGCTGGCATGTGTTGTATGGGCCATATTTGTATCAATTTCACTTACACTACTAGCAGCTTTGAGAAAGATATGTCTGTCATACCTCACTTCCTCTTATTCTACATGTATGTAGTTGTGTCTTAAGTAAGAAAGCATCGCAAGAAACTTGCAAGGGAACCTCTATGAGTCATTTGGTCGGCAAGAAATAACAGCTAAGTTTCTCTCGAAATGATAGAGTATAATTTCCCTCAAAATTATGCCCTGTCATTATCATCATCATTGTAACATTCACTTTTCCATGCTTGCATGGGTCAGATGAAGTTTATTGAGCTAGATTTTCTAGCCAAATGCCCTTCATGTTTACCAACATGAAATATTACCTGTTTCCAAGCAAGGTAATATTTCCCCATGGCCAGCCATGTTTACACAGTATATTGGAAATGAATGACACTACTTGTATGTCTGCACGCTCATTTACAACTAACATGTGATGTCAAAACAAAAGCACAGGTACACACACACACACACACTTATATATATATATCTTGATAAATACCTTGCTCATTTCACCTCCCACAATTTGTTTTAACTTTTCACAACACCCACAAGGCAGATGTGACATTTTTCACCTCCAATAACAGAGCAGTTACCATATTTTTCCCCTACTTGCCATCTCTGAAGAGCATGTGGTGTTAGTTAACTGTGCTGTTATCTAATATTCTTTTCTACTCTAGGCACAAGGCCTGAAATTTTTGGGGAGGGGCCGCTCAATTAGATCGACCGTAGTACACAACTGGTACCTAATTTATTGACAACAAAAGGCAAAGTCGACCTCAGCGGAATTTGAACTCAGAGCATAAAGACAGACGAAATACCGCTAAGCATTTTGCCCGGCGTGCTCACGTTTCTGCCAGCTCAACACCTTGTTTTATTGAGTTATTTAATACCTAGTGCAAACCCAATTGGTAAAATTGGCTAAAATGGATGTGTAATACTGTATACTTGTGTGTGTGTGTGTGTGTGTGTGTGTGTGTGTATGTATGTGTGTTTTTTGGGGGGGTTTTTTGAGAGACTAATAACCTGGTATAGAACTCAATACATTATATACATCAGTAATGACTTTCTCACTGGTAATGCCTTCCCTGTATATTGCACAAATGTAATTTTTTCCCAAATAAATTGCCCTTCACATTCGAGGCTCTGATGAAGCTATGGGATGTTATTCAGGCACTCAACTGAGTCTGCTGCATCTTATGGCAGAAACAGCTGTAAGATAATGAAGTTCATAACATAATCATTGTTTTTCCTGTGTCATCTTTTTTTCTTTGTGTGTGTGTGATGGACTTCTTTCACTTTCCATCTACCAAATCCACTTACAAGTCTTTAGTTGGACCTTCTGTTTTAAAAAAAGACACAACTGATAATGTAGTCCAAGTTAAATATCTATGAAATCGTAAATAATCATGGCTAGATTGACTTACTTCAAAAGCTCAAACATCGACTTCAGTCATTATTTAATCTTTGATATTTCATTATTCTCTTCTTAAGTGATCATTTACAGATCAATTTTTTTTAATGAAAGCAATGAGATTTTTTTTTTAATTAATACAAGAAAGATATTACTCGCATATTTTTCTTCCAAAAGAAAGCCCATGGTTTAGTGTCTCTATCTTTTACTTGTTTCAGTCATTGGACTGCAACCATGCTGGAGCACTGCCTTGAATGGCCTTAGTTGAATGTATCAACCCCAGTACTTATTTTTTAAAGCCTGGTACTTATTCTGTTGGTCTCTTATACCAAACTGCTATGGTTGTCAAGTAGTGGTGGTGGTGAACAAAACAGAAACACATTTTACACACAGGAGTGACTGTGTGGTAAGTAGCTTGCTTACTAACCACATGGTTCCAGGTTCAGTCCCACTGCATGGCACCTTGGGCAAGTGTCTTCTACTATAGCCTCTACCAAAGCCTTGTGAGTGGATTTGGTAGACGGAAACTGAAAGAAGCCTGCCGTGTATATATATATATATATATATATATATATATATACACACCTATATATATAGGTGTGTGTGTGTGTGTGTGGCTGTATTTGTCCTCCCAACATCACTTGACAACCGATGCTGGTGTGTTTATGTCCCTGTAACTGAGCGGTTTGGCGAAAGAGACCGATAGTATAAGTACTAGGATTACAAAGAATAAGTCTTGGGGTCAATTTGCTCAACTAAAGGCGGTGCCCCAGCATGGCTGCAGTCATATGACTGAAACAAGTAAAAGAATAATATATATATATATATATATATATATATATATATATATATATATATATACACACACACACACATATACAATAGGCTTCTTTCAGTTTCGGTCTACTGAATTTGCTCACAAGATTTTGGTTGGTACAGGGCTATTGTAGAAGACACTTGCCCAAGGTCCCACACAGTTAAACTGAACCTAGAACCATGTGGCTGGGAGGCAAGCTTCTTAACTACACCGCCACACCTGTGCCTGCATCTATATGACAATTCAAAAGTTTTGACTTTTGACGTTTGCAAGACAATTTCTGTTTAAAATATCAGTTTATGTTAAATGACTTGTTTCCTTTGTGGGATATGTTTCAATTTAACTTGTTGAATAATAACAATAATAATACTAAGAAATTTTTCTCTTCTTTTCATTTTATGTTCGTTGTATTTAATCTCTTCTATTATGTTTCTTTAAATCATTTGTTTTATGGCTTCCAAACTTCTGACAATCTTCAAAAAAAAAAAAAAAAAAAAAGAAAGAAAAAAAGCAAGATGGATTAAATTAGAGCAACCCTGCAGGAGTAAAGTTAAAGAACACTCCACCTCGTTTTCCTCTTCCTCCTCACCCCCTCTCTCTCTTTCATACACACCTCTTCAAACAGAAACCATATCTTTCATGTGACTAAGATTAGATCAGTTTTTCCTTCTCCATGTCAATCTTTCTCAGTTTTTCCCTCCCCTTCTCTTGTCTGTTTCTCTGTCTTTTCATCTATCTGTCTCCTTCCCTCTCTGTCTCTCTCTCGCTATCTGCTTTTCTCTGCCCCTCTCTCTCTCTCTTGCTGTCTGCTTTTCTCTCCCCCTCCTTCCCTCTCTCTCTCTCTCCATAGTAGTATGCAGACATAAATCTTCATGTAATATCTATTGGTTCAATCTAAAAGTTAATGGGGGTGATATGTAATCTCACTGCAAGATGCAATTGACTGTGATTTCTCTCTCTCTCTCTTTCCTTCTACCAACTCTCATAGTTTGCTTCAATAATGACTAGAATGTGATTGTCAGTTACAAAATTGCTGGAGGAGAATTGCAGTAAATTTCGTATGATTTTGTTTGTGTGTGATAAAAATATTTTTATCACAAAAGTAAGTAATCTTTTTTTCATTTAGTCAGTGCAAGAGTGCGCATGCACATGTAGCTTTGGAGAAGAGAAAGGGACGTTGAGATTTGCAATAAAAATATTGTTTCCTCTTTTATAATTTGACAATTTTTGCCTGTAACTTCACATGCATTTATGCAGTTTTTTTGTTCTCCCCTCCTCTTTCCCTCCCTCTTCTTTTACTATCTTTCCCTCGTTCTCTCCTTCATCAGTTGTGCAGCTAACTATTCAGTAATCAGTGTTTGCTAGAATTCATGATGATCCAAAACCATCTCTTATTTTGTATACATACATACATACATACATACATACAGTACATATATTGTCTTTACCAGTTGCTTTACCAAATAAATTAATCTTATATTTGTTACTATTGTTTTTATTTTTAAATATTATACCACTCTGATAAAAAGTTTGTAAAATAGTTTCTTTTTTTTTATTGTATTTTTGGAAACAACATTTTTGCCAATAATTACATCAATACATTGATTATTCTTATTCACTTTATTCTTTAATTATTTGGTTAGAAACAAACCTATCATATTCTTATGTATTCTTCACTGATCTCTGTTGTTTTTATAGACTCTATATTTTTTTTCAGATGAAAAGGTTGTTGTTGCTCTTTTTGTTGTTTATTTTATCTTTAGATCAACCCTGGTTGATCAAGCTTATGACTGAAAGCATTTTAGCTGTGATCACTCCATCTTTTAGGAGCTATCTACGATTTTCATTATCAAATGTGCCCTTCTCTTTTGTTAAGATTTTGGGATGTGCTTCAAAGAAGATTTTTACTGCTTTTTCTAACTGAGCAATCATACAGAGCATCAATCCCCTAACCTGTTTGCACTACTGACCAATTTAATGCAAGGCAATTTTTCCACAAACTGGAGGATCATGTGCTAAACAAAACACTATAAAGTACATTATATATAATTCAATTATTACATATATAATACATATCTAATACAAAACACCTTGCAGATTGCAAAAATCAATTAAATAGGAATAAAGTTTTAAAATTTATTCTTTCTTTGCAACCCAGTACCAAATTATCCACAGTTCAGTTCTGGTTTCTGGCTCAGGGATTGGGGACTCTTGGGATAGAGGTTTGCAGAATTACAAGTTCTCATAGCATGTAGAAATTCTTCTAAATAGTATCATGTAAAATTTGTCTAAATGTTTATTTGAAGCTATTAATTATGTCTGAATTTCTGAAATAAGTTATCATTATAATAGAACAGACCTACTTATTGTTATTTGACTTGCTGGAATACAGCAGCTAAATCTTCTTCAAATCAAACCATAGCATCTTAAAAATGCAAAGATGCATTACGCTAGAAAGAGGTAGAAACTCTTAAAAAGGCAAGAAAGCCCTGGCTTCATTCTATTCATTATAGACTTGTTCAATCACAGTTGATCTAGTGGATAAACACCAGCAGCATAAAATCCACTGCATTTTTGACCTAGAGTGTATGTTTGAAGTGTGACACATGAATATACTATTACTGTTTATTTTGTATTTTCTACACTGTAGCCTTGTAGCCTGATGTTTCTTTTTAAGAAATGATATTCAATTTAATTTTGTATTCATTACATATCATTTCAATACCCATAGTACATCATTGCTATTAGCTTCTTCAATTGGTACATTCTCTAACCATTTTCTACACACACACACACACACACACACACACACACACACACACACACTTGTTGATTACACTATCTAGCATATGATATAATCCATTTTGTGTATGTAAATATAGTTGATCTTGCTGAGAAGATTGCTTGAAGTTAAAATCTAAGTTAATGAGAATGTATGATTAGCAATGAGGCTACTGTGAGTTGAAGTCTTTAGATTCTCCTGAGACTGAGTCATGCATCTTCCATTCAGTTTTATGCAAAATGCATTCATCTGTGTAAGACTGAATTATACAACATACTCTGGTGCAGCATATAATTCACTCCATCACTTCTCTAACAAAGTGACGTTGGATTCTGTATATAACAGTATATTTATTAGCTATGCATGTGTGTGTGTGTGTGTGTGTGTAATAAAACCTGATACAGAGTAGAGGGGACTCTTTAATGCCTCATTGTTGAATACTTACTCCTGTTAGTCCAGTGCAATCTTTATAGCAAGATTATGTATGTTTACATGTAAAAATAAAATGCATGTAAAATGTTTATTTACACAAAATGGATATCTGATACGATAGTGGACTGATGGTAGAATTGGTAAAGTGTTGAATAAAGAAATACCTTTGATGTTTTGTTATGTTCTGAGATCAATTCACTTCATAGGTCCTTTTAAGATAGATGAAATAAGTACCAATGAGTGACTGAACTATTCTGTGAAAGGTAATGCCCCAGCATGGCAACAATCCAATGACTAAAGCCAGTAAAGTAATAAAAGAATACCTTGTGTTATTTATAATACAGTATTCCAATACATATATTATGATTTTATGGGGTAGGAATGTACTTATTTTAATGGAATTTCAACACACTAGGAGAAATAAAATCCTCTAGATGTTTTTCCCCAAGTTTGTATAATATATATATATATATATATATATATATATATATATATATATTACAAAATTTACAATAATAATAATAAACAAGTAAGATGATGTGCTAAGAATAGCAAATTGATACTAAGTGACTTATAGGACTACACTGTTTAATGTGTATTTTATTAATATACTAGCAAACACACCCATCCTTTGGGCAGTTTAACATATAAATAAATAATAAATCAAAAAAATATGAAAACAACTAAAAAAAATATTCTGTAATGCAAGTATACAACCATATAGATTTTAAAAATTATGGAATACACTCGAAATAAATAAATAGACAAAATCCTTTCACTTTTATAATATTCTCTTGCCCAAACCCTCAAACAATATACACCAGTACATCATCATCATCATCAAAGTAATAATACACAATTACAATATATAAATAATGATAAATCAAAAGAATGTGAAAACCACTAAAAAAATAGTCTCTAATGCCAATATATGACCATAGAGATTAAAAACGTATGGAAGACCCTATTTACAAGAAAACTATGTACATACAATGAATTAGAGAAAAACCTGTATAAACCACCGTTTTCCCTAGTTTGTTCATTTACGTGGGAGCTCTGGACAAAATGTTATAGTGTATGACCATCCTTGGCATATAAGTAATGTGTGTGTAAAGTTTGGTGAAAATCGGCTGAGAACTGTGGAAATGTATGCATTAGTCAATATACACACACATACTGTGGTTTATATATACTAGACTAGCAAACACACCCATCCTTTGGACGGTTTAAGTTGCTTTGGTGGTATTTTTTCACTAAATAATTGAACTACCCTAGAAGATTTATGAGTAGCATCTATGTTTCCGATTAACCTAGGTACGGAAAATCAAATTGAAGGCTGGTTATTGTGGAGGTCATTGCACTTTAATGATCATAGAACATAAAAGTTTGCAAGTGATGCAAAGTAGAGCTACTGAAGTGTTTTGGGAGTAGATTATGGATAATGACTACAAAATATAGTTGTTTTACATCAAAGCGAAATTTCTTGTCAGAAACAGCCACATAAATGGTGTAAGGAAATTGAAGGAAGACGTTGAAACTTCCCCTCTGCGAGTTTATTTTATTCAACAGCAAAGGGAGCTATTTTGCAGAGAGATAAAGCCCCTTTATTCTGTCTTCCTACTTAGCCTGTGCATAAACTAACAGCGAATGCCACGTAAAGTTAAATTGGCATGCAGCTTTCTGAAAGATGCGTATAGCTTTCGCTAATGGAAGCAAAAAAATTATTTAAAAGTTGGTTCTTTGGGACAGATCATATGTGATTATTTAAAAAGGGCTAGAATGACAGTACTAAAATGTATTTGAAACAATGGACAACAGCCGAAATATCATAATGGATGAGTAAATAAGCATCCTTAAAGTGAAACAACGGTATCAAAGGTAAACAAAGGTATCAACAAATATAAGAGTGGGAAGGGAACATCACCTTTCAAGTAACTCAGAATAGGTGAAGGCAAGCTTGCCAAAGTTTAATGCAGTTTAAATATGTAGATTAAGATAGTTTGGTATTGGATATTCATAGTGTACAGTGTTCCTAGTCAATTGAATCACCATTGTAGGTGGACAGTGGAAATAGACAAAATGCTTTCACTTTTATAAAAAGATTAAATGAGTATGGAAGACTCTACATACAAAAAAATTATGTCCAATTACGTGGGATCTCTGGGCAAAATGTTATAGTGCATGACCATCGTTGGAACAGATGTATAAGCTTCCATAGTGGATGCTGAGACCAACTGACAGATTTGTTGCCTTGTAGGGGTGAAATATTGTTATGCAGTCATACAGCAGGCAGATCAGATGATTGTCTTTCGAACTTTCTCTCTCTCTCTCTTCCTCACATATACACACACACACATTTTTTCAACAAGATTGGTGTAAGTGGATAGTGTGGGGTATGAGATACTTAGGGAGAGCATAATATGTGGCAAAAGGAATGGCTAGTAGTGTTTCAGTTACATATATATATACTTATGTAAGCTCAATTATAATAAAGATTTCAGTGAAGACAGCTGTGGTAAGTTTGTTCTGGGTTTACTGAATTTTTTTCAGTTCGAAGCATATGTCTTGTCTCTGATTTTTCATCAGTTTGAGTTTCTATTTTTTTTACCATACATATACTGACTTTGTCATTGCTCCTCTAATTAGAACCAGTAAATGTATTTCATTGTTGCTTAGGTAATGTTTTTTACTTTACCATCGTTTTTTCTGTCTTTAGAAAGACAATATATGTTATACATATAGCATCATTTATTACTGATTCATTTATCATTAATTCAGGATAACATGGCATGCTTAATTATGAACAGTATTATGCTTATCATGATTAATCTGTGAAAACACTTGTTAGTGATCAGTTAAAGATTGCTTGTACTGCAAAAACAGCCCAGCAACTACCCACAATTCTCAGCTACCCAGAATGCATTGACTATCATTTGTGCTTACATAACTATGCTGCAAGGGTGTGTATTTTTATGTGCACTTGTGCCTATCAATATACAAGCAGTGAACAGAAAAGTGCAGAGGTTCCTGATCCTAACAAACAACAGAGATGAGTGCATTCTTCACTGGAAAAGATAGACCATCAAGTTTACTTGAAGGAGGAGGAAACATCCCTAAAATCAAGCATCTCAAAGGAAAGATCTCACTATCAAGATCTTTCAGGACAACAAAAACACCAGAAACCTAAATAAAAAAGAAAAAAATCCATCCAAGTAATGCTAGAATTATATGATTACATATACATCTACCCTTGTTATCATTGGGGTTTGATTACAAAAAAACCAAAAAAAACCCTGATAAATGAATCCTCTGCACACACTTTGTAAATGGAACAAATATTAGATTCATTAACACTGAGCTCATGATCCATAAGCCATGAAGTTTCCATCATCATATTTCAATCCTTCTATATTAAATCATTTGTCTTGATAGTTGAAAATTGTTAAAATAGGGTACCAACAGCCGTTGCTAGAGGTTAATTGCTGGTAAAAATAAGGGGATATAGTACCCATTATTTTGCAATTCCCCCTACTTCAGGATAACAGGTTTTACATTTGCAAGTTGACAATGACAAGTACTACAGGTTAGGTTTTTTTTATAAAGATAAGAGGCATGGTGTGGTGGGGGAGAAAGAGAATTACACATATTCATTGATTTGTATATTAAAGCTAGTCAAGGCAAATGTTGCTTATTTAATAATTCAGCTGTTACAGCTGATCAAATGCTTCATTAAAAATCATCCCACTTGTACCAGCTTTAAAGAAAAAAGAATAAATAAATGGATGTCAACAGCAAACTAAAAAAATTGTGTAGAATCTCCAGAATGTTTACCATAACCTTTTTCTGTGACAAGTTGGTGTGGTTTAGAATTTGGTGCTAACACTTCAAAAACTAATCTTTGGGATTGGTGGAGAATGAAAATACATTTTGTGATTTTGTTAGTGTATTGTTTTTTTTTTGTTTTTGTTTTTTTTTACCCATTAGATTCTTTGAAAGATTTTTCATTTGTAACATAAATTGGTTTGATTGGTTGGTTAACCACCAAGTTATTAGTAAATGGAGTCCATGATCTATTTTTCATATCCAGTTCAAAGAACCTCATTAACTGCATGAACTAATGACTTTTGGTGTCACATCAACATCACTATTTTTCCTTTCATCTCCACAAATCAAAAATTCTTGTCTTGCTAATAATATAATTGTGTGTGTGTGTGTGTGTGTAAACTTCGTATTATACAATAATTTTGCCATTTTTCCATTGTATATGAATTTTCATTATATTTTATTTTTTTAATGTTGTGTTATATTCTATATATTACTTAAAAAACCCTCTGTAGTATAACTGAGCATTTTCCTAATTTTTATGGTATAATGTGTGTTGTTTTTCAAATCCAGGTCAGTCTTGATTGAACAGATTGATAATCAAAGGTGTTCCAACTATGAGCCTCCCATCTTTTTGTATATATTTGACTACATTGTCTAATTAGAATGTTTTATGTAAGGAAGTTTAGTTGTTATTTCTAGCAGATCTAATCAATTATATATAAACTTTATGCATGTTAGATGTGGTGCCAGTTTGTTTATTGTAATTAGGTTATCCAGAAACTGTCCTGTTATTATTTGAGGTTAAAACAATGAGCTAGCTAAGTAACCCAGTCAGTTCACTAAGTTGCTCCTTATCAAGCCTTGGCCTGTAAGAAATAGCAACCCTATTTTTCTCAAATCACATAGTCTAAAAAAAAAAAAAAGAAGGAAAGAAGGAAGAAGACGTTGAATAGTGTAGTCCTACATATACTACTATACTGTAATAAAAGATGAGATGGTTACAGTTTGAATGCTTTCATCATAGGTCAAATCAGTCAGGGCAGCTGAGTCCTGAACAACAACTGCCTATTTTATGCATTGACCTAAGAGGTCACCTTCATAGAAGTGAAATCACAATACCATAAATTCTAACCTTGCTCCTAACTAGCGGCCAATCTGCTTTTGAATTACTTTCTGCTTCAACTCAACTATCTTATGCTAGTTAATTGAGTTTCACTAGTAAAAATAGAATTTATTGAAACTGTTATTTGCGTGTTTTTTTGTTTTAATAGATTTTATTATAAGAATGTTATCACAAATAAATGACAAGTTTCACTGAATGTTTTCTTACTTTCTCTTTGATGTAGGGCCACGATGGGCTTCCTGGAATCTAGGCATATTTTTATGTATCCGCTGTGCGGGTATTCATCGCAACCTTGGTGTACATATATCCAAGGTGAAGTCAGTAAACTTAGATACTTGGACTGCAGAACAACTAGCTGTGAGTAAATCACCATTTAAAAAAAAAATCTGTTGCTTATTTCCTACATACACATTTTTTTTTTCTTTTATGAACATTTAAGGATGTCTGATTGCTTGTGAAATATTAATGTTAACAACTGCCCTGCCCCCACAGTGTGACCTTGGGTCTAATTTAGAAAATAGTATTACTAATATTGCTATACAAAAGCATAAATGAGCCTGATTTTGTCATGCAGAACAAAACATAACAGATGTGTTATGAACTTGTTTCTTTAATTAAATAAAATACCATATAAAAACAAAGTATTGTTTTCACATTTAGTGATCATATGGGAGACGTGGGCATACTTTTGGTAACTTTGTTCACCATTCAGAACATCCATCCCGCAACCCTATCCAGTCTCTTCAGCTATTGCCTACTCTCCCATCAGTCACTCCTCCACTTTTGTTCATTAGGCATTATATTCATCCTCCTACTCTCACCTCGTCTTTAACAATCCCCACATGCTTGCAACCTCCTGTTCTGTTTCCCACTCCTATTCATCTTGTGTGGGTTCATCCTGACACTTCCGTCTTCATCTCTCTTTCTAGCTGTACCCCAACTACTCTCATCCACTCTTCTATGATGCAAGTAGCTTTGTATCTCCTCTGCAGCAAGAAACCTGTTCCAGCCCTGTCCTTAATAATTTAACTTCTCATCACCTAACATAAAACTACTTCCTCTCAACTGTACTCCCTCCCACTCAGTCAAAGAGGTTCTTCTCTTTCAAGTTACATGGCAACCTTACTAGCATTGGTGCCACAAAAAAGTACCTAGTACATTCTGTAAAGTGGTTGATGTTAGGAAGGGCATCCAGCCATAGAAACCTTGCCAAAGCAGCAAATATTTGGGCATGACCTAATCCTCCAACTCATCCAACCCTATTGAACCAATCCAATCCAATCCATGTCAGCACAGAAGATAGATGATGATGATGGTAGTGGTGGCGGTGGCAGTGGCGGTGACGGTGGCGATTTCCCATCAATTTCTATGTCACTGTTGATGATAGATGATTCTGAAGTACTTTCATGTTTACAGTTGAATGTCCTTATTAACTTTTCAATACTAAATAAATTGCTGAGATTTCTTTGGAAATAGTTTTGGGCAGTGGCACTCTATTATGAGTAGGTAATTGTTAGGACAAGGAAAATATTGTTGGTTACATACATGTAAGTTGAGAAACCAATGAAATATTAATTTACTCTTTGTTGTTAACCAAGCAGAGTTTGTTTTATCGACTGGCCCTAACTTTTACTTTTCTCTTTACTCTCATTTAAAATACATATTCATATCTCTGCACCATCAAGCATCCTTTACTCCACCACTCAGTCCTGGCCCCACTTATTCCTACCCACTTTGTACCTTGAAGATCCACTCTGACACCCCATCACAATTTTTGTCACTTTCCAGTTCCATCTGATCACTCCCACCCTCTCTTCTAACATGTGAGTAGTCATACAGCTCCTCTATAATGCAAAGCATGTTCTGCTCTGGCCCTTTTCTGTCATGCTTTACCCCTCTCTATTCTTCATCTCTTAACATAAAGTTGCTCTCTTGGGGTTTGTAGTCTTACAAGCTGCATGACAACCTCTCTAGTACTAGTAGCACAAAAAAATAGCACCCAATACATGCTGTAAAGTGTTTGGCATTAGGAAAAGCATTCAGCCATAGAAATGATGCCAAAGCTGACATTATAGTATGATGCACTCCTTGAGTCCATCACATTTTGTCAAACATGGATGTTAAGCGATGTTTTATTATTCTTTATATACACAGATAAAGACATTAAGAAGCAAATTCATAATTGGTTGTGTAGTCTTAGGAGTTACATCAGTTAGTACCTGTTGACCATTACATTGATCTTCATACCGTGTTTTTAAATAAACCAGTTTACAATTCGTATCTTAGTCAAAGTAGTTGTAATAAAACTTGATTTTGCTCATGTTTTATTATTGAGAAATTAAGGACACCCAGCTGTAAACACATAAACAATCCTGAATCACTCATCTCTGATTGACATAGAAATCGATGGGAACAGGAAATGAAAAGTAAAGATAATGTTTTTGCCTTTATTTGGTATTTTATTTTTATAAAGAAACAAGTTCATAACATGTCTTTTGTTTTCTTTTGTGTATCAACATCAGGCTCATGTATATATATTTGGAATAATAATATTGTTAATAATTGTTTCTAATATAGGCACAAGGCTTGAAATTTGATGGAGAGGGTTAGTCATTATCATCTACCCCAGAATTTGACTGATGTTTCATTTTATTGACCTTAAAAAGGATGAAGGGCAAAGTTGACTGCAGCAGGATTTGAGGTCAGCATGTAGAGAGTTGAAAAAATGCTGCTGAGCAGTTTATCCAACATGCTAATGATACTACTAGCTTGCCACCTTAACACCGGGTCACATAATTGGAATGGCTTAGTTACAGTATGCTCCAGTATTTTGACTGGTATTTTATTGTATTGACCTTGGGTGAAATGCAAATTTGACTTTAATGGGATTTTAAAGGAAGAATATAAAGAGTCACAGTGAACTACAAAACTTTTTGTTTAGTGCTCTAATGATTCTGCCAATCCACCACCTTAGCAATATTACTAATAACAATAATAAAACTTCCATCTGAAAATATAGTTGCCACTGCTAGTATAATCATGAACCTGAATGGGAAACTTCTGTTAGATAATAATATACTGTCAGCTGATTAGAAGTTACATATTGCTAAGATAGAACCCCCTTCGAAGGAAGACATTCCACCTCACTAGAAATAACTAGTGAAGTCAAATCTGAAATGTTGGGCCTTGGAAATGAGCTAATATATGAGTGAGACAAATGGTTATTTTGTTTTTTAACAGTCATATTTCAATGCTATCTTGGGTAAGTAAAGTATGCAGGTACTGTCTAGAGTCCTAGAACACATAGGACTGGCATATAAATGATGAGATCACAACATTCTTCCAGGACAGGACACTAGTCCATCACAAGATTTTACTCATTTACAGCTGGAGCAATGTGAAATAAAGTGTTTTGCTCAAGAGCACAATGCACTGCCTGGTCTGGGAATTGAAACAGCAATCTTGTGACCAACATCATAGCCACTATGCCTTGTACCTTCACCATCTTGGTTAAGACAAGGGTTTGATTGAAGAAGTATTTTTAAGGTTCTTCCTGTTGCCAAGTCATGCTTGCTCTTCTAGTAAGGGATATGTTTTTCCAGAAGCTTTTGAAAGTGCAGAGTGACTGGTCATAATATTGACAACGAATGTATATGTTCCTACCACTTCATTCAAATGGTGTCAAGTGTAGAATATCCACATGTGTACATATTTGTGCAATCACACATACATACACACAGTTTCAGCATGAGTTTTATGGCTGGAAGCCTTTCCTATCATCAACTGCTTTAAATAGTCTTACAAGCTGCAGGGTGCTTTTTTTTTTTTTTTTTTTTTTTTTTGTGGTACCAGCACTGCAGAGATTGTCTTATACTCAGCAAGACTAAATAATCCTGTCAACCTTACATTGTCACTACTTGATTTGCCAACCATTTGTATATATAAAACACATACACATGCAACATATATATATGAGTGTGTCTATTTACAAATCTCCATCTTTATTTGATGCTCCCTAATTCCTTCCATTTGAGTAAAACAGCTTCTCTAACTAAAGCTTCACACTAGTTTGATCTGTGTGAATTAACACATGTATCTTGTGAAATAATATGCAGTCCAATAAAGTGTAGTCAAGGCAGCCCATCTTAGAATAAATTCAATGAAATAAAAGTAATATTTCATTTAGGCTGGGGCACAGCTCTTTGTTCCAAAATAGAATGCTCTGAGTTTGGAAAGACATGATAAACATCGTCATCTATTTTGACAGTGGTTACTAACAGAAGGATACTCTAAAAAGCCATCAACTGCATAAAAAAAGATTTACATAGGATAATAGGATTGTGAATACATGGAAAGGTCATGTGTTGCATCCCTATGTAACACATGCTAACAAGGAGAAACTAATGCAAAACTGAGGATGCTTATGGAGTTGGGATGATCATCTTACACTTGTATAAGTAATTAACTGTCAATCCCAAAAGGAAGTAAAATCTTCCAAATTAAGTAAAATACCTATAGAATGGATATATATATATATATATATATATATATATATATATATATGTGCTGGACTTCCTGCAGTTTTTGTGTACCAAATTACTTTTGCAAGGCATTTGATTGGCCCAATGCTATAGATGCTTAATCTAGATGCTAAGCACTAAGACCTATCCCAAAATTATGTTGATGTAGAGTGAACTTCTTTATCACATATCTATGTCTGTGTGAAAAATAGAAAAAGAAAATTTTTAAGGGGGAAAAACTCCCACATCATTTTTGTAGTTTACATTACTTAAGGTTAATATTTGTGAACCAGAACAACTTGTTTTACATCCAAATGGTTTTGGAAATAAATAGAATAAATTCTCATATATTTTTATACATACCTCCTTTACTCAGAAGTCAATGACAACAAGATTTTCAGGCCGAGTAGTTTCACTTGCTAGCTACACATAACTGCTGCTATGAGGTATTAAATAGCTTAATCTATAAATCTTCTTAATTAAGTTATTACCACCTATGATTACTTGCTTGATTTCTTATTCTTGTTTTTATTTTTTATGTCTTGAAATGTCTAAAAAGAAAACTATTAATTGAAATATTTAGAAATAATAATGCAATTTAAGAATAGAATAAGTATTTATATGGAGAGCTTACTGCTAAAATTGCTATTATATTGGCTAATTCCTTGCTCATTATCACAAATGTAGTAAGTACCAAACAGTGAGTTACAGGTAGTTGAGTGCATTGACTTAGCTCTATGGCATTAAAATGTACAACACTAATGAATGATGATAATTACCAAATGATAGTGATGTCTGTGTGTCTAGAGTAAATGAGTTCAACTTACTTTTTATAGACATTATGCTAATTGTGTTAGTCAAAGAAATGTATGTGTGTCTTGGTGTCTGACTGTCTTTTTATGAGCCTGAGCAAATTTTTTGTTTATTTTGTTTTTGTCATGAAAGTAATGGCAGTGCCCATAAACTTCTGCAGGCCCTCTCATACTGATCAGGTTTGAGTGGTTCATGTCCAGCTTGATCTTTGGCAAGTTTATGTCTTGAATAGAAAACAGGAAGAAAGAGAACATTCCAGACAGTTGCAGGTCTGTAAAGGAAAGAATAGAGCAAGTGTTTAGTGCAGGTTTAGTGAGCAACACCATAGAGTTGAGTATACAGCTTATTTGTTCAGTCATGCAAGGAAATGTTGTTGTATTTGTAGAAGAAACAGGGAGCAGCATTAATGGCAAAAGCATGGTGGTGAGTGATAGTTTATTAAACATACAGTATTGTATTGTCTTTCTTGAGATTTAGTCTTGAATGTTTGTATGTGTGGTAGCTGCTGCTCTAGCTCAAATATGTCAGCAATATTCTAAAAGTGGTTGTTGCTTTGTAGAAGGTCAGAAACTATTCAAAAGTGAAGTATTTCGTAGCATTTACTATTAGTTTTTGTTTACACATATCGTATCCTTGATATATTATAATTTTTCTGCTTCTGTTTTTATAGCTTTGTTGGTTAGCAATTCTGCAAAAATGTAGTAGAACTAGTCTAGTAGATGTGTTTGATTGAGTACACCATATAGAGTTCCTAGCTACTCCTTTTCAGCCTATCAAGTATGGCTTGATGTCAGACTCCTGTTTCCTTTTCTGATCCTAAAACTTTTGTGTGTTACATTTATTTAAAAACTCTTGAGTCTAGACTTTGTTTCGCATTTGGAATGTTTTCTTTAATTCATTAAAATTATGCTGGGAGAACTAGGTCATTGGTCTATCGGAGCTTTCACAGACAGCCAGTTTTAAATTCTTTTGTTATGGTCTGAAGATCTATTATAAACTGGGAGAATTGAGAGCCAATTTTTAATGACGCCAACTTGCATGCGGGTCACCTTTCTGGCAGCATCTCTGTACATGGTGAATATGATCATTCATATATGAAGAGTGTTCATTAAAGATTTCCCTTGACCCACTTCTCAAGGACTGGGATAAACGAAACTTGGCATAATTATTAGTCCTTCTCTACATAGCCACCACCAATGGTGACACACTTCTCCAATTGCTTTATGCAACTGTGAAGACCTCATCTGTAGAAGTCAGTAGGTTGTGTCTGGAGCCAAGACTTTATCTCGGAAATAAGTTCATCATCATCTGAAAAGTGCTTCCCTTTCAAAAAGGAACTTCATGGTTGGAAAGAGGTGGAAGTCAGATGGTGTGAGGTTGGGAGAGTAAGGTGGATGAGGAAGGATTTCATAGCCACAGGAGTGTGCTTTCATCTGGGCAACATGTACATTGTAAGCTGGGGTATTGTCTTGGAGCGGGTGGACTCCTTTGGTCAGCATGCCATGCCTCTCTGCTTTGATGGCATCCTGCAATTTCTGCAGCAGAGAAGCATAATATTCCCCATTAATTGTGATGCCCTTCTCCAGAAAATCCATTATCACTACTCAGCACTGGTCTCAAAAGACTGTGAGCATCACCTTGCCTGCTGAGAGTTGGATACAAGCCTTCTTTAGAGGTGGTGAATTATTCTGCTTCCATTACTTCGAGTGGACTTTAGTCTCAGGATCATAGTGATGGACCCATATTTCATCTTGTGTGATAAGTCTGCCGAAAAAGTTCCCCTTGTTTTCTTGGCACATTGCCAAAAGAGTCTGGGAGCAATTGACTTGTTCCTGCTTCTGAAAAGGTGTGAGCATCCATGGAATCCATTTTGCAGACAACTTCCGCATTTGCAAATGGTCATGACTGATTTTTTTCCCACAGACTCTACACTTATCTTCACTTCTTGGCTTAGTTGCTGCATAGTTATGCAGCAATCCTCCAATATGGCAGCTTCTACTTTATGGGTGGTGTCATCATCAAAGGTGGAATGTAGTCATCCAGGAATAGGAGCAGTTTCCACCAATGTCTGACTATGTTTGAACTGACAATGCCAGTGCTTGACTACTTGTATGATGGTGCATTGTTTCCATAAACTTCTTTCATCTTGTCAAAAGTCTCTTTTGGTGTATGACCTTTCAAGTATAAGAACCTGATCACTGATCTGCATTCAACTGCCTCCATTATAAGACCTTAGTCCACTTCAGCAGCTGCAAAAGACAAATGAATACTAGTGGAATGCTGCAATTTACAATATGATGTGTAGAGACATGTATGATTATACCTGTACAAGTTCCATTTCCTGCAATAATCAGAAGTGGGTCAGGGAAAATCTTTAATGAACATCACTCGTACATTTAAGTTTCTTAGCAACAATTGAGTGCATTGTGCTCTTTTGAGGGCCTTCTCCAGGTCATCAAATGCTATCCATAATGGCTTGCTCTTTGCTGAGAACCTTCCCTATAGTTATCTTATTAAGAAGAGGAGCATTGTTCATATATTAATGCCTGGCACAAACTCAAACTGCATCTCATCTAAACTAATTTTTCTTAATTAGATTTACTTGGTCTGATAGTAAATATAGATGCTACTAGAGAACCTCCTTTGCCATTTTAACAATTAATACCTATCTACACACATACACACACCAGCCAACCAACCATTAACTTCTCAGAACATCATGTATAAGATATAGACTAGGTGCCTCAATCTGTTCTTACAGGATTGTTGAACTACCAACAATATTATAACACTTCAGCAAGGTCAAGGAGAGAAGGAAGTATAGGCTTGTAAAGAATAGCTTCTAATCAGTAAAATGATACACAAAGAAACAGTAGAGAACCATAGGAACATAGCTGGGTGACTGGACCATCAGAAAACTATTGACAGCATACCATATGGGTGTATTATACCATTAACCAAAGTTCCACAAACACTGGTAGCTGCTATTCAATACTTAGTCAAGACTTAATAACTACTTGACTTCTCAAAGGTGAGAACAAGCTAATAAAATCTGATATCATACATTGTCATGGTGATATGTTGCAAGGTGTTAGTTTGACAGCACTATTATTCATTCTCTCATTAAACAGGCTCAAAAGATATAGCGTTTATGGAAATGGATGGTGGGAATTACAACTCTTTTGGAGAAGATTAAATAAAGAAAATATGGTCTTCAGAACACTCAGTCTACAACATATCATTCACTGCACCTTTTCATTGCCAACTCTGACACCTACAGTTGGCCTTCCAAATTGGATACTACAAAAAACTGAGCAAAACTGTTTGTACTATTCAATGTCATTGGAAATTTCAACAGCAACCAGATGAAAAGAAATTAAATTTCCCTTGCAAGGAAGTTATCATGGCCCTGACCCTTTTGATCAAGACCATCCTTGTTCTATGATATAAGCTTTCTATTTTAGAGTGATCTGCATTAAAACCTTCCATCAAAATTTTATGTCAATTTATGTTCTGAACACTAGATTAGTAATTACAAAGTGATTTTACTAAATTCTTCATTATTCTCAAAATTAATTGAAACAAAGGCAGTGTATTTCAACAGAAATATGATAGCAAAAGGTGTTCAGTCAGTATTAACATTACATGAGGCTCAGATTGTAATACTGAAGCAACATCTCCAGCATCGGAAAAAGGGTCAGCAACTGTCTCAATCAAGTTTGCAATCATAAAAACTAATATTAAGATAGCTGATGAACTTGAGGAAAGTCATAAAATAAAAGCTAACATTGATCTCTCCAAAGAACATTGGAAAACTGTATTTAAGGCAACAGAATATTCAAAAAATAGCTACTTGAAATGAAAAAAAACAAACCACAGAGGAAATAAACTACAGTGAGAACCTGGCATAGGTTATTTTCATACAATTGAGGAGCAATAAATCCTCACCAAGTATTTTCTAGCAGCAATAAAGCATCAATTCACTACAAGTGTAAGTTATGCCAAACTAAAATTGAAGACTGCCAACTGTATGAGAATGTCTTCGAGACACTACCTTCTGAGAAGGTGTGATGTAGTAGCCAATAGAGTGAGACATGAGTAACAACCAATAATGGTAGACATATTGAGACCAGTAGATCAAGCAAATATTTGGTGGAATTTCCAGAATAAAAATAGCAATCAAACTGAAATGCAACCAGCTTGATATTATTGTTAAGGACCACAAAAGCAAAATCATACTTTGTTGTGAAGTCAGCTGATTACTTTTGGTAAGAAAAATAAAGGTGCCCAAAATGTACTTTCAGGCTTAGACACATTATTATTGGAATGACAAGATATGTACCAAGCCATCTGAATCAACATGTGGTTGAATTTGGATTGTTGGTGAAGGACAAAAACTCCATAATTCATAGGCTATTGGTGATCATAATATCTAGGTCAAAATAAATCAGCAAAACTTTCCTAAGAGTTAATGGGTGCAGAAAAGCTGTTGACAGAAACCTAAAGATCACCAAAGTTTTGAAGCAGAGAATAGGATTGGCGAAATAACTTGCAGATTTTTACTATAGCCATAGTTCAGTTTAAAATAGTGAAGGTCAATTGTTATGCAGAGCTGACATTCCAGAGGGTGCATTCTTGGGTAAAGTGTTCAATGTGAATTTTAGTTAATGAATTACTGTAGAAGTAGGTGACACAGATGAATTTACACTGAGGTGATACTTTACATTCAACAAGTTTAGAAGAGCAGGAACCAATGATATAACTATAGAAAAGACAGACAGAATGCACGTGACAATGTAGTAGTTGTTGAATATTGATGTGGTAAGATTGTGTGTCAGGTATTGGGGTTGGGGCAAAGAGAATATGAAGTTCAAAATCAGAATCATGTGTGATAGGGTGCTGTTTCAGATGTGTACACAATCACTTGCACTTGAATACACATATAACGAGTTGCAAGTGTATGTGTCTATTCATTATGTGGAGCATGGTCAAATGGTTAAGTAGTTCACTGTGAGGAAGTATGGGGAAACGCCTTTTACCATAGCCTTCAATCGACCCAGGCTGTGTGAGTGGAATTGGGTATACAGAAATTGTGCAGAAGTCTTTTGGCTGGATTGTGCTTTGTCACACCCTGTATCACACTGATTCCAACTGATGTCAAGGATATACATATATGTGGAATACTGAGCCACTATGCTAATTCAGTGAGCAGGGAATCCAGTTGAAATTGACAGAGATCTGTTTGCTAGTGTGTTGTCACAGATGTAATAACAAGAAGGTAGAAAGGTAGTAGTAGAAAGCAGAAAGATAGTTCAAGGAGGAAATATTCAACCTCCCCCATTCTTAGTATATTTGTATACTTTAAAAAGAGATTGTGATCTGTCTGTATGTGAAAACCTTAAACAAGAGCTCAGTGTTTGCGTACTTAGTTAATTGTTTTAACTCACTATCATAGTTTTTTGTTCATTTATCAATACCTGGTAAAATTGTTCAATTATGGAAGAGATAATCTTTTAATTTACTTTTCTCTTTATTCATTTATTTGTATATTTAATAATCTTTTACTTGAGATAAAAACAAATTGTCATTAGGATATTTTACATTTTATATCTAAAGAAACACTGAGTATATAATTACATAGCAAATAATGTTTGCTTAACATTGTCAAATCAATATATTTCACAGTTGTATTTGTTTATTTTAACCTGAAAATATAGAATTGTTTGACAAACCTTACGCTTTATTAGTGATTTGTTAATTTAATATCCTATCTTTATTTATTTATATATTTACTTATTTATTCACTTGGCTACCCAAATGGTTTCTTTTAACTATGAAATGTTGATCATTGGCCAGCAACTCACACAAGTTATCTTTTAAATAAAATTAAAGATCAAACTTATATAGTTTGTGATGTACTGGTGTACCACATAGCTAGCTCAACTACTGCAAGTATACAATGAGATATGTCACTGTATCACCACAAATCAATAACTGTTTCAGTTTGGTGTAATTCATACACTGTTTAGTACAGGAAACTAATTATGTATGTAGGGGATAGATAAATAAAATTAGGCCAATTCTTGAGTTTGTGTTGGAAAGCACTAAAATTTACCAGGATGACATTGAAGATTAATATGAACAACTATATGCTGTATATTGTCTTATCTAATAAAAAGAAAGACTCAGATTAACAACTCACCAATTAATTTTTACTAACAGTACTTCTGTCTGTGTGTATGTGGAGATAGATAGACAGAGAGAGAGTGAGAGAGAGAGAGATTATCAGTGGTTTAACAATTATCTTTCACTAGTATATTTGTGCCATCAAAAGTGATGGTATTTTAAAAGACATCAGTTAAAAATGGTATATAATAAATGCATTCATTATATTTTATATAATATAATTTTATTATTTATAAATTCCTATTGAGGTAAAACAATAAAAACTTTTATATTTAAATGTTGATGATATATTTTTTCCATGTAGAGATTCATACACATAATGAAAGTTTTTTTGTTTTTTTTTATATTCATGACTTATACCAAAGAATGCAAAAAAGTTTGCAGTGTTTACTGCCCACCATTTATTTACTTTGATGCTTGTGTGAATAGTATCGCCTACAAAATCCCTTGAAAATTTTCAAAGAAGGCCTCCTAAAAGAGTCAAACAGAAAGAGCCAATATTGCCCTTTATGTTAATTCTACCACTGAAACATGTGATAAAAAGATTATGTAAATATTGATAGTGAGGCAGAAAAGAAATATATATATATATATATAATCTAGAAGGTACACTTGCACCTTTCTTTCTGTTGTATTTTTTGCCAATAATGCTGACAAAGTAAGCTACCTGCTTTTATCAAGCTATTAGGCCTTTCAACTCATGTAATTACTGGCAGCTGGCTTTCTGAAGCACATATACATTATATAAAGCATTAATACAAATTACATTTTCTGCGTTCCTTATATAACTTTCTGCATGAGACAAACAAATAAATTAAAAAGTTGGAAAACTATTATGACGAGATATTTCCATTTACTTCTGGTGTTTCAGTATTTGTTATGTGTATGTGTGCAAGTATATATGTGTGTGTCTGAATATATTAGTGTGTGAGATTCTCTACTTTCACAATCTCTTTCTTTTTCCTCCCATCATTTGCCTCTCTTTCTTTCTCATCCCCCCCCCCCACTTTTTCATGCCTTCTCCTGTCAATCTTCACTCCACCTTACCTAGCACAGTTACGCCTTACACTCATATCATCCTCTTTGAAGATGACTCTTTTTTTTTCTGTCTCCTTTCTCCTACTATTATGCTTTAGTGAGGGAGAAAAAAAAAAAAAAAATATATATATTATATATATATATATATATATATATATATATATATATATATATATATATAATCATAAATATACAGGGATTAGCATTGAGTTGCTTCTCCAACATACTGAAAATTTAGAAATAGCAGTCAAAGAACTACTGATTCTAAACTACAAATTTTTCTCTAAACGGATGGCAATATTTATGGCACACATTTTATATTTTATATTTATATTTTATATATATATTTTATATTTTATATATTATTTATATATATATATATATATATATATATATATATATATATATATATACACACACACACGCACACACACAAGGGTGTGCTGAAAAGTTCCTGGTTTTTAGGATATCATGAAAGGCTTGGTTGGAGGGCCAACCTTCCAAGTTCTTTTACAAGGTTTAGAAAAACTGAAGGACTGCTGCAATAAGTGTGAATTTGAGAAGGAAACATATTTAATAAAATCATTAACTGATCCTCTTGTATTTTCTTGTACCCAAAGCTGGGAACTTTTCAGCACCCCTTTGTGCGCGCACACACACACACGTAAATACACAATGAAGTTTATTATAGTAGTTTAGTTACAGTTTCAAATAAAATAAGTAATAGTCCCATTCATTGTCTATATGATTGGGGATTTTTTTTATTGACTCAAAAATATACTATGAAAATTTAGTTTCTTTCTTTCTGTTTTTTTTCTTAAGCATTTCTTCTAATCCTATTTAATAGCTATGTTAATTCAAGTTCCTTGCTTGAAAATTACTTTCCCAGTGTCCCAAATTCAACTTTAAAATAGTTGTTTGATGCTTTTTGAAACTGATCGATTCAACCTATAATGAAAGATGTTCCAATTGTGACCAACCAATGTCAGTAACTACATTGTCCAGTATGCTTTGTATTTAAATGGCGGGATATGATTTGAGGAAGATTTGGCAACTATTTCCAACAAGTTGAATGACCATGTAGAAACACCTTTGTTAACCACCGAGAACACCTAACATAAAATGACATCATCTCACAATGGAGAAAATATTGTGAAATAGCAATGTAGCAAACTAAGTCTGTCAGAAAACATCTCTCTCTCTCTCTTTCTCTCTCTCTCCCTCTCTCTCTCTCTCTCTCTCTCTCTCTCTCTTTCTCTCTCTCTCTCTCTCTTTCTCTCTCTCTCTCTCTCTTTCTCTCTCTCTCTCTCTCTTTCTCTCTCTTTCTCTTTCTCTCTCTCTCTCTCTCTCTCTCTCTCTCTCTCTCCTGCTTGCTTTCTCTCTCTAATTCCCTACTCCTTATAGGTATAATATGGTGTGTGTGTGTGTATTACACTTTCTATTTCATTCCTTCAGAGATGTGGTTTGTGTAAGAGACAACACAATTACTTCTGCTTCAGTACTTCTCTGAAGTGGTTGGTAGAAGAGGAAGGGCTAGCAGTGTTTCACTTACATATATAGATATACTTACAAAAGCTCCATTATAACAAGGATTGTTGTTGTTTATATTTGTTGTTCTTATTCCCTCCTTTGTGGTAATTCCCTTTCTACATAAAAGTTTTATATGTTATCCAATAACTAAAATTGCTTTGCCTTCATGCAGTCATATGAAATAAATATAATGTCACTGTAGGAATCTAGAAAGCTTACATGAGAATATTCAGATAAAGCAGCACCACTACTGTGAGAATTTTAAAAGCAAGGGTACTTATTAGTGACATCAGTATCATCTCCAAAGGAGCAAAGCGGGCAGTCTGTTTTAGCTGTTGAAAGCCATAAATGGCTGATTTGTTAGAATGAAGGCCACTAGTTAAGGTTTCAGTTTATATTCTAGTGTCAGTGCTCTACTATCTGCAGCAAAGATATTTAACACTTACTGGACAATAAAGGTTATTGTTGTATAGTTCCAGATCAGCTTGACCTGACAGATACAACTATCCCATTCTTTCCCAGGCAACTGTTAGTGTAGGACTACATTATCCAATGTTCCCTCCCTTTTTCTTGATGGTAGGGTTTAATTTAAAGGAAATTTAGCTGTTACTTCTAGTAAGTTGAATGACTATGTATAGGGTCCCTTTTTTTGGTTCATCCATCTATCCATATATATGTGTATACTATGGAAAGGTACAAATCACTGAGGTGTTGTATAACTAAAGTTTCTCTGGCTTGAAATGCTAAACACAGATCCATCCACTAGCACAAAGTTCTTCACCTTTTTTATAATTCTATATCCCCTTCACAGATTGTTGCAATCAACATCCCTACAACTACTCCTATTAGACTTCAAAATATGTCAATTGTTTGTTTTTACTTTCATCATCATTGTTTTAATGTCTGCTTCTTCATTCTTGCATGATATGGATGGAGTTTATTGGGGCAGATGCTCTATCACCAGATTCCTTTCTTGTTGCCAACCCCTACTTGTTTCCAAGTAAAGTAATCATACCCTTTGGACAGACATGTTTCTTCAGAATATTGGAAGTGAATGACACTGCATGTATAACAATGACACTTATTTACAACTTTTGTGTTATGTCAAGACAAGGAGATACAAAATATACACACTCACTCACACATATATACTTATGAAGGGCTCTTTCAGTCTCCATCTGCCAAATCCACATCTAAAGCTTTGGTTAGCTTGGGGCTATAGTGGAAGACACTTGCCCAAGGTGCCATGTACTGGAATTAAACCCCCAAATCATTTGGTTAGGAAATAAATTTCTTAACCACACTGCCATGCCTGTGCACATATACTTCATGTATGGGAATCCAGGTACAGAAATCATAAGGAATTTGTCATGTATATTTTAGAGAAAATTATAGTAGATTTAGAATGTCATACTCCCATACCTCCAAGGAAAATGGGGACCAGATTCAGAATCACTGGATTACTACAACTAATAAGAGGAAGGGAGATGTTTCTCAACCATTAAATTCTATGAACTATGCTCTAAACTTAGTATTTGTTGCTTCATACACTGGAAAGAAAAAATCTAAGAGATGATTTCTTTCAAGTTTTGTTTCAATAGTTTTTTTTTTTTTTTTTTTTGTCCTTTCTCATTGCCTTAGACTCACCTTTTCCTCCATCAGTACCATCACCTTAACTATAGATTGATTGAGTTATAGTTAAGTGAATGAACAACTGAAACATTTAAGTCAGCGGTTAAATCTTCGTTGCTTTGAGTGCCAAATCTTGAGTGTTATGGTAGACATCCTGTCTGCTTACTAAATATGGAATGATGAGAGCTGTGGTATATTGTGATTAGTGAAAGACAGTATGCCTGACATTTATTAGAAAATAAACTTGAACATTGTTTTACAAATGATGTGTTTTTAAATGACAGTTTCCTGTGTTCATAAATAGTGTAGAAAATGTTAAATAGATAGAAACAGTGCAGAAATGTATTAGTACACAATATAAATACACCATGGTTTGACTAGCTGCTTCCATGCCAAAATCTATTCAATGGAAGTTGCTCAACAATAGCAACTTTATGATGTTTCATTGTATTATACATATTGAGTACTTTAACAATTCTGTTAAGCTGGAAATATATACAGTAGCTATTTGAATTCTTTTCCAGTCTTTTGTAATATTGTTTCTCTTTTATATTTTTTGCAGATGTTAATGGAAATGGGAAACAGTCGTGCAAGAGCTGTTTATGAAGCTAACATTCCCGATAATTTCCGAAGACCGCAGACAGATTCGTATCCTTTTTTTTTTTTTTTTGTGAAAAACACTCAAACTGAAAGTGTATTTCTCAAATTTTATTTCAATTACAAGCACTATTTAAAATTAAAGCATTGTACACATATAAAACTGGTACATTCTCACAAAAGGATAAGATATTAGGCTAATGGCTGTTGGATCATGAATCTGTATACCACTGTAGGGCTATAGTTGAAGTCACTTGTCTGAGGTGCCACATAGTGGCACTGAACCCAAAACCATGTGACTGGGGAGCTAACTTCTTAACAACACGGACATTTGTTTGTGTGCGAATGTGTGTATAAAAATACACATACACACACACATACATATATGCATGTGTGTATATATATCATCATCATTTAATTTCTGTCATCCATGCATGTATGGGTAGGACGGTTGACAGGAGCCAGCTAGGTAGAAGACTACCCCATGCTACCATGTCTGTTTTGGCAGAGTTTTTACAGCTGGATGCCCTTCCAAATGCCAACCACTGTACACACACACACACACACACACACACACACATGTATACATAATACATACATACATATTATATATATATATACATACACACACACATATACTTATACACACACACACACACACATATATATGCAAAGGTCTTACCTGGAGAAGAATGTATTCTACAGCATAGGTTACTTATTGGGGACTTCAAGCTACTGGCTGGAAGGATTCCAAGAAGCAAGCCAGTTTGGAAAAGCAGGATCTAGAAGTTTAAGGATCCTTTGAATAGTCAGAGATTTAGAGACTTCCTAAATGATGCATTTGATGCGAAGGAGGAGGAGTTACAGACTTACAATATAGAGGATAACTGGAAGTTCCTATGGGACAACTTACTGAGAGGCTCAGACCAAATTTGTGGCTGGTGCAAAGTCCCAGCAAGGGAGCTGGTTGCAAGGAGTTATATCAGGCAGCTAGAATGGAAGCTAGGAATACTTAGCTAGGAGTGAAGCAGAAAGGAAGAAGTTTGCCAATGTCTTACAGAGGCTTGAAGTCTTTCAGCTTGCAAGACAGTGTGCCAGGGAAAATTGTGATGTTGTGGGAGAGAAGTGTATTTGCATGGATGATGGTTCATTTGCAGTTGGTGACTCCGCAAAGAAAGAGGCTTGAAAGTGCCACTATGAAAGGCTACTAAATGTAGAGAACACATAAGAGAAGGAGAGTCACCTAATGTGGATCCAACAGAGGGACCAGCAATCCAAATAGCCAGTAGCATGGTAGAAAAAGCTACAAAAGATATGCAGACCAAGAAAGCCCCTGACCCATCAGGAATCACTGCTGAGATGCTTAAAATATCTGGCGACGTGAGGTATAGTCTAGTTATCCATATAGTAAACCAGGTTATACACAAGGGAGTAATACTCAATGACTGGTGTAGCAGCATCATAGTCAACTGCTACAAAGGTAAAGGTGATGTCTTAGAGAGAAATGATTATAGGGGTATCAAACTGTTAGATCAGGTAATGAAAGTTACAGAGAGGGTCATAGCCCACTAATTAGGAAGAAAGTCTAGATGAGATACAGTTTGGTTTTGTGCTAGGGAGAAGCACCACTGATGCTATATTTCTGGTAAGGCAGCTGCAGGAGAAGTACCTAGCCAAAGATAAACCTTTGTTTTTGGCTTTTGTTGACATGGAGACATCCTTTGACAGGATCCCCCCGATCCCTTATCAGGTGGTCAATATGGAAACTAAGGATAGACAAATTGGTGAGAGCCAAACGAGCCAGGTACAGGAATGCTGTCAGTAAGGTAAGGGTTGGCAGTGGGTATAACAATGAATTCAGCGTACAAGTAGGGGTTCACCAAAGATCATTCCTCAGCCCCTCATGTTCATCATAGTCCTCCAGGCAATAACAGAGGAATTCAAGACAGGCTGCCCCTGGGAACTCCTCTATGTTGATGATCTTGTTCTCATAGCTAAATCACTTCCAGGACTAGAGCAGAAATTTCAAGTGTGGAAGCTAAGTTAAGAATCAAAGAACTTTATAGTTAATCTAGCAAAAACCAAAGCCTTAGTTAGTAAGTAAGAAAGAGGACAAATCACAAATCCTTTCATGTAGATGGCCCTGCTCGATCTGTAGGAAAGGTGTAGATAGAAATGCCATAAGATGTACTCAGTGTAAGCTATGGACGCATAAGAGGTGCAGCAATATCAAAGGAAGGTTAACATGGAAAATAGTTTTTGTGTGTGAAAGGTGCACAGGTACAATAAACACTACAAATATACAGAAAATAGACTCCTTCCAATGCCAGGGAGGTAAGCTAGAGGTAGTTGATAGCTTCCGTTATCTAGGTGACCAAGTCAGTAGTGGAGGTGGATGCTCTGAAAGTGTAGTTGTGAGAATAAGAATAGGCTGGGCAAAGTTCAGAGAACTCCTACCTCTGTTGGTAACAGAGGGCTTCTCCCTTAGAATGAAAGGCAGACTGTATGATGCTTGTATGCAAACAGCTGTGCTACAAGGCAGTGAAACATGGGCTGTGACTGCTGAGGACATGCGTAGGCTTGCTTGAAAGAAATGAAACTAGTATGCTTTGCTGGATGTGTAATGTCAGTGTGCATGTATGACAGTGTTAGCATCTTGAGAGAAAAGTTGGGTATACGAACCATCAGATGTAGTGTGCACGAGAGATGACTGTGCTGGTATGGTCATGATGCATATGGATGAGGACAGTTGTGTAAAGTGTCGATCTCTGTGGAGGGAACCTGTGGAAGAGGTGCACCCAGGAAAATATGGGATGAGGTGGTGAGGCATGAACTGCGAATGTTGGGCCTCATGGAGGTGATGACTGACACCTCTGGTAATATACTGTGCATGTGAAGACTTGTCAGGTCAAGTGAATTCATAGTTGTGGCTATGCTGGTGTCATGTAAATGGCACCCGTGAAATCATAGTGATGGCCATTGCTAGTGTCATGTAAATAGCAGCTGTGAAATTGGAGTTGGGCCATCGGCAGTGTCTTGTAAATGGCGCCCATGAATCATAGTCATTGGCGGTGCCATGCAAATGGCACCTGTGAATTGTCGTGGTCATGGTCAGTGCCATCTAAATGGCACCTGTGAATTGTAACAATGGTTATTGCCAGTGCCATGTAAATAGCACCTGTGAATCATAGTCAAGGTCATAAAAGCACCCATTACACTCCTGGAGCAGTTGGCATTAGGAAGGGCATCCAACTGTAGAAACCATGCCAAACCAGACTGGGGCCTGCTGCAGCTCTCTGGCTTATCAGCTTCAGTCAAACTGTGTAACCCATGCCAGCAGGGAAAGTGGACATTAAATGATGATGATATACATCATTATCATCATTTAATGTATGTCCTCCATGCTGCCATTAAATAACGATATATATATATATACACACACACATTCACATACAGCCAGGAATCTTTGAAATTTGTATTTTCCATAGGTAGTGACACTCTTTAATTAACAGGAAGTGTGTTCATTTTTGAACTTGTCAATTTGTTAAACTATTTTAATACAATATAAAAGTTTATTTTGTCAGTATTCAAGTAAGTGGTTTTAGTTTTGAAGTTTGATAATTTGGGTCATATTTATAAATGCCGGATTATTTGCATACAAAAATATAATAAAAGAAGAGATAGGAGGAGCTATTCAATAAATGAAAGAAATCAATGGCCTGAAAATATTCCATGTCATTGATCTCTTTCATTTAATTCTCAGTTACTACTGCTAACTTTGTTTGGATTTTATATAGAGAGAGTTATTTCTGAACTCTATGTTCTTATATGCAACCATTTAACCACATAAGGTACACATTGACAGTCAGGCTAAGTTGTGTCTGTATTATTATGCTGCTTGTGGTGTAATTGGAGACTAGTATGCACACACAAGTTTTCCTTTTTTTAGGCAAGGATTCATTAGAGAAGGTTAACAGGACAGCACAGATTTTGTTTAAAGCTAATGTGACAGTTGGTACTTCAGTTATTTTAGTGTGTGTTTTATGTTTATTGAGAGTGACATAATATTTGTACTGGTGTGATATTAATATTTGGGTGTTTGTAGTTAGTTGTACATGTACGTGTGTCTGTTTGGATTGGAACATACAGTGAACAGGAGAGTGTTGCCTCATGTCAACTCTATTTAAACAGTTACATGGTGCGAAATGAACTGACATAGCCGTCAGGTTTGTGTTTCAGTTATATTGTGTCACATTGTAGTACAGCCATTTTGGCACCACTTATTTGGCATCACTGATTTGATGCTGATTTATTTGACATCAGATGTGTTAATATTTCTCTCATTTAATGATTCTCTTATTCTCTCTCTCTCTCTCTCTCTCTCTCTCTCTCTCTCTCACCCTCTTTCCCCCTGTCTATGTGTGTGAAGCATATTTCTCTTTTTGTGTATATACCTGTGTGTCTGCTTTCAGTGCCAAAAAGTATTGCCACCATAACAGGTTCAATGTCCAGTCAACCTTGCCAAATCGCCAGCATCCAAACAACTCATTCTGCTAAGGTTCATACTATACCCTATGGCATGGACATGCAGTGATATAGAGTGTAAGGTGATGTATGGTTGGAATAATCTTAGGTTTGTGGGAGAAAAAAGACTGAGTCCAAGCTAGGCTATCATTATCCTTCATCAATTTTATTATATTGTTTATTAATGTGATGATTTTGTTATTTCCACTAAATGTGGTGCAGTGAACGCTTACAGTGTGTTCACTCATCTGATATTTTTCTGATTCTTCCAAGTGTAAAGCAAGGTCACTAGAATATATTGCAAGCTTCATCTAGTATGTAAATCTCACATGTGGAACTTTGGCGCAGGTAGTGATGGTATGGGAATTTGTGTGTGTTTAGATGGAGGATTTCTGTTCCTACTGGCAAGAAAGGAGCTTTCTGTTCTTTTTGACGATTGTTTACATGTGAAATTGGAATGTGTAATTAATTTTACCTACAGGTATATTATTGTTTAATGAAAGTGAAAGCGATCAATAATCAGTATGAATTTAAATTAAATTTAATGATTTTCTTCTTATTCGATTTTTGTTTTGTCCTCAGCCTACAAACATTTATAATGAGTTACTTTAAATGATTAACTTTCATCTGATTGTTATTGTACTTTGACTAAGTTGTGGTGCATTGGAAGCTTTTATCAGGGCTAAATATGAACACAAGCGTTATATAGCTCGTGAGTGGGTTCAACCAAAGCCAACAGTACCAAAACAGGTAATTTGATCATTTTCTCTTTTTTATGCTCAGTAAATCTTCTTAAAAGAAAGATACTTTGAAATATATAATGTGATCTTACTATTATTATTTATTCATGGAATATATTTAATTCCCGCAATTAAATTTGACAGTTTTAGAATTTATGCCATATTTTTCAGTATGTTAGTCAATGTAATGTAAACATGTAGTGTAAACGTTCAAACATTGTCAGTTTCTTTCCAAATCCTTCTGCATTTCACATGAAATTTTTGATCCTCCAAGTTGCCTTGGTGTATAAGTCAACTTATCTTTTTTTGGTTGTAAATTTTGGTCTGAAACCTTTGACTTGTAAGCAGAAGAATATGGTAAATGTGAAATGGCCGATTTTATGACATTTTACAAGTTTGTCTCCATGATTCATGGCCATGCATTTTATTGTGACTTTTTATGAGACAAACTTTCTATGTTTCAGCTTGGAGATATGTTGGGCATTGGCTCCAATAAATTAAGCTAAATGTCCAGATTTGTTTTTAACAACCCTGACTTATAAAAAAAGACCAAATTAAAACAATATAGTTATTTGTTATGTTAACTCAGTGTATTTTAACTGAAAGAAGAAAGTTGTGAGGTTTCATAAATGTAATTACTATTCATTATGAGTACAGTATTTAAAAATGTAATAGCAATCCTGGTTAGTTTGCCAGTTCTTAACAGGGGACATAGGTCTGTTGATAGCATACAAAAGGAAGCAGGTATTAATGTCTTTCAAGCATAACACAATTGAAAATAGGGTATTAAAAAGGAACATTATTACTGACATTTTATTCTCTGAGCATTAAAACTTCTGTTTCTTTTTATGTTTGCACTTCATTTAGTTCTTGTTATTATTTAGTAAGATGAATCCTGCTAAATTTTTTGTTGTTGTTGTAAGCTATGTTATATTTCTGGGGTTTTTTTTTTGGGGGGGTTTTGTTTTTTTCCTTCATGCCTTCACCTTAAACATGAGAGACAATGTATTATACAAGCTTTGGTAGCATGATACTCCTCAATAAAATGTAACTAATTGAACCAAACACTACAGTTTGTTTCCATGGAGTCTAAGACCAAGTTCTGCCACAGCTCTGATATTTAAAGTATAGTGTTTATCACAGAACTTCATCCTAGCATTTTGTGACACCAATTTAAAAAATCTACTATTGAGCTATTGAACTAGTTTATATGACATTTGGTCCAAACAGTGGAGATGGAGAAATTGGCCGTCTCATTTTATTTCTGTCATTTATTGATTACAGAATGAAAACTTTCCTGGATTAGTATTCATTTATTAAGAATCAACTATTAACTCTTTGACGGGGGTGCAATACTAAGACAGATGTTAGAAGAAATATTTTCGAATTTCTGTTTAAACAGAGTGACACTAACTTTTATCTTATTTTCTTTGAAAATGTGATTTCCTTTATTATATTTAGTAATTTATATGTAGTTTTCTCCAAATTATATCATGGTATTTCTTAAAAGAATATTCCTTTTAATTGTAGGTATATGATGTTGTTAATATTTCTTTTGAGATTGTATATTAATATAACAGATGTTCTTAAAAGATACATGCACTAGAAATAGGGATATGTAAGTGGAAACCACTATTTGGAAGCAGGAATTTTTTGAGTGATTTGAATGAAGCATTTTCATTTTGTTCTTTATAAATACACAGGTTACTGACAAATATATTTTAGAAATATTAAAATGCAAAAAACAAAAAATTCTTTTAAATAATTTGTGGATTATGATAATATTATTCTTTTACAATTGAATAATTGTTGAAAAATAGCTGTAAGCTCTGTATTGTCTCATTCCTAGTCATCCTAACAATTTTACATAATAGCTATTTAAAAATTTTTTTTGAGATAAATGGGTTTTTTTTTTTCCTAAATTAACCTTTACTTCCCTTTTTTTCTCTGTGTTATTTCTTTATTCTTTCTTTTGGTTGGTGTTCTATTAATTTTTCAATATCTCACTGAATTCTTCAGATTTAATGTTTTAATTTTGACAGATTGTTACAGTATTTTGCAGAGTAAAAATAAAAATAAAGTCATTATTGCAAAATAGGTTTGAATAAGGTTCACTTTATTGAAATTATTTTGAAAACCTCATTGTTATAACAAGTTATTACGAGTCAGTTTTAAACCAAGTCTGGGGTCTTTTGTGTTTATATGGAAGAATATAATATAAAATAATGTGTATCGCTGTGAAAAAGACATGCAATTTTTTTCTGCGTAATGGCCTGCTGACATTGTAATTATAATTAGAAATTCTAGATATTACATTGGGAATTCAGTTAGATTGAGTCCAGCATATTCCACCAATATCAGGAACTTTGAGTCTATTCATTTCACTTCTCAGTCTTTGACATTGTTGGTATCTTCTTGTTTCCAGTTCTGCAAGTTTCCTTGTCTGTATTTTATTGTATGACACTTTTCATTTGTAGAGCAAGTCTGGCCTTGTTACCAGTTCCTTCATTGTTTCAGTGGCCTGTATTGTACTGCTAGCATACTTATTTTTTTCCATCTCTGTTATTATTACATGGCTAATACTTCTTTCAGCCAATCCTTTTAGATGTGTACTCAATATCAAACCTCTGTATAATTTGCTGAGATGGTGACAATTGTAAATGAAGACCTATTTGACAAAATGACAGTGATTATGATGATGAAACTAGAATATACATATTGCATTATCTAGAGATGTATTTGATTCTCAGAGTGCAAAATATTAACCAATTTAATTTCTGTTTGATCTAAATACAGAAGGAGGTAGAGATAGTGCAGAGATTTTTATTTCTTTTTTTTCTGTCTGTTATCCAATGTTCCATAAAAACATTGGACTGAATCTAGGATGTTTTACATATCAACTCAACTTTGGCACAGGAACTGTCACTTGTATATTAATTGTAGATTTGCTCACTTCTGAAACAGGTTGACATTGTAGAGGTGGGTAGCCAAGCCAATAAACTATGGGACTATGTGCTTTTGGTTCATCTAGCCAGCTGGAATAGTTACCAGTTCATCTAGTAAGGTATCAGAACACGATGATAGATCAATGTCTTGTCTAGAAGTTTCATTTCACATCTGCTTAAAAATGCTTGAGGCTTTACAAGACTGTTGTGTATTATATATATATCATCATCATCATCATCGTTTAACATCCGTTTTCCATGCTGGCATGGGTCGGACGATTCGACTGGGGTCTGGGAAGCCAGGAGGCTGCATCAGGCTCCAGTCTGATCTGGCAGTGTTTCTACAGCTGGATGCCCTTACTGATGCCTACCACTCCAAGAGTGTAGTGGGTGCTTTTTACATGCCACTGACACAGGAGCCAGAGGGGGCTGACAACGACCACAATCAGTTGGTGCATTTTGCGTGCCAACAGCATGGAAGCCAGTCAAGGCAGTGCTGGCATCGACCACATTTGGATGGTGCTTATTACATGCCACCGGCATGGGGATCACAACTACAATTTCCATTTGATGTTGATGGACTTGACTCAATAGGTCTCCTCAAGTACGGCATGTCACCCTACGATCCAAGGTACTTTTGAGTGGGCTGGCTATGCGACACTGGTGTAGGTTACAGCTGTAAACTCACTTTATTTGCCGATTCTTCTCGGTCACAGCATATCTCCAGAGGTCTTGGTCTTTTGTCATTGCCTCTGTGAAGTCCAACATTCAATGGTCATGCTTCATCACCTCATCCCATATCTTCCTGGGTCTCCCTCTACTCTGGATTCCTTCCACTGTTTGGGAGTGGCACTTCTTCACACAGCTCTCCTCATCCATCCGTAGTACATGACCATACCAGTGCAAACGTCTCTCTTGCACGCCACATCCAATGTTTCTTATGTCCAACATTTCTCTCAGGGCACTTGCACTTTGTCGTGTGTGCACACTGACATTACACATCCAACTGATCAAACTAGCTTCATTTCTTTCGAGCCTACGCATGTCTTCAGCAGTCACAGCCCATGCTTCACCACCGTGAAGCATGGCAGTTCGCACACATGCATCATACAATCTATCTTTCACTCTGAGTGAGAGGCCCTTTGTCACCAGTAGGGGTAGAAGCTTTCTAAACTTTGCCCAGGCTATTCTTATTTTTGTAGTAATACTCTCTGAGCATCCACCCCAACTGCAGACTTGGTCATCTAGGTAGCAGAAGCTATTAACTACTTCTAGTTTCTCCCCCTGGCATGTGATGGAATCTGTTTTCTGAGCATCTGTGATGTTTATTGCCCCTGTGCATCTGCTGCATATGAAGGCTATCTTCCCAGTTAATCTTCCTTTGATGCTGCTGTACCTTTTATGTGTCCATAGCTTACACCGGGTACATCTTATGGAGTTTCTACCTACACCTTTTCTACAGGTCGAGCATGGCCACCTACCTGAAGGGGTGTGTAATGTGTTCGCTTTCCTACTTACCAGAACTTTGGTCTTTGCAACATTGACTCTAAAGGCCTTTCAATTCTAAACCTTGCTTCCACACCTGAAATTTCTTCTATTTCTGGTAGTGATTCTGCTATGAGGGCCAGGTCATCAGCATAGAGGAGCTCCCAGGACAACCTGTCTTGAATTCCTCTGTTATTGCCTGGAGGACTATGATGAATAAGAGGGGGCTGAGGGCTGACCCTTGGTGGACCCCTACTTCTACCCGAAATTCATCACTATACTCATTGCCATCCCTAACCTTACTAACGGCATCTCTGTATAGGGCCTGTACAGCCCTTATTAACCATTCGTCAATCACCAGTTTCTGCATCACCCATCAGATAAGGGATCAGGGGACCCTGTCAAAGGCTTTCTCCAAGTCCACAAAAGCCAAGTATAGGAGTTTATCTTTGGCTAGGTATTTCTCCTGCAGTTGCCATACCAAGAATATAGCATCAGTGGTGCTTCTACCTGACACAAAACCAAACTGCATCTCATCTAAGCAGACTCTCTCCAACTCATTCTACCACTTAACATGAGGAGCCTATACAGCTAACAACCTAAACTTTAGCCACTAGACTACATACAAACGGCTCCTGTCCACTCTCCCACCAGACAGATTAAATTTAGAGTGCTTTGATTGTAACTAAACATGTTCACTCTGCCCTGTCAACCTTCTTTTTAGGCACAAAATATACTGTCACATGACACTAACACATGGACGTAGCAGGAAATGTACAAAAGGGTCTAAACTTAATTATGTGTTCATTCTCTACAAACACTTGTCCAAACAATCAATGCTCTGAATGTTTTCTGTCATGTTCAGTCAACTGTATCAGCCTTAATTTACAATGCCAAACATTGTCACTTGATAACAGGAAGGGGAACCTACAAAAATTCCTATGACCAGCTGTGTGACTATCTTCTACCAATCATATCCTATTCAAAACTTATACTAATTTGAGCCATGAACTCCCTATAAAAATAGGGCAAGCTTCAAACACTAGTCGAAGCAAGACAGCTGCAACATCTTTCTATTTTATTTCAACTGTTTGAAAATCAGTGTAAACTGTGAAACTGGTTAAAGCTTCAAATATATTAATAAAAAATATTTCAATTATTCTCAGTGCATTTTCAACTTCTGTTTTCCTTATATACAAGGTCTAATCAATAAGTATCCAGAGTGTTGCCATAGCAATAAAACTAAAGCGTGCAGAGTGAAGCCACTTGAACTCTGCTGTGCATGCACACAAAGTTTTAATGTTCTAGCTCACTTCCACTGTCTACTGCAGTGCTTGGAAGGAAGGTGTGATCATCGCATTAACCATGATAGAGAATATTGTCATTGTGATACCTGCTCAGAGGCCTACGCAAAGTTGCCGAAAGTATATGAAGAGGAGTGTATGAGCTGCACACAAGTGTACAAGTGGTTCAGACATTTCCAAGATGGCTGAAAAGATGTTAATATTGACGAATGTTCAGGGAGACCCGCAACCAGCAGAACTGAGAAAAACATCGCAGATGTGCATGCAGCTGTGAGGGGAAATCATTGAATCACCATCCATGATTTATCAGAGGCTGTGCAGATTAGTTACAGTTCAGTGAGACACATGTCTGCCAAGTTTGTGCCAAAATTGCTTTCAGCTGACCAAAGGGACACTCGAGTTTCAGTTGCACAAGATCTCCTTGATTGTGTCAAGAACGATGAAAACTTTTTGAAAACTCTGCATAGGCCTCTGAGCAGGTATTGTCAAGCTTTTGGCAAAATTTAATGCAGATTCTCTGCTCAACTTTGTCATCGTGAATGTGACAATCAAATGCTACACACCTTCATTCTAAGCACTGCTGTAAACAGCAGAAGTGAGCTAGGATGTTAAAACTCAGTGTGCATACACAGCAGAGTTCAAGGTCAATCTGTGCCAAGCAGCTTCACTTTGCATGCTTCAGCTTCATTACTATAGCAACAGTTCGGATACTTATTGATCAGACCACGTATATATGTATATATATATTTTACTTCTTTCAGTCATCTGACTGCGGCCATGCTGGAGCACCACCTTGAAGAGTTTTTTGTTGAACAAATGACCCCAGGACTTATTTTTTTAAGCCTACTACTTATTCTATCAGTCTCTTTAGCCAAATCACTAAGTTACAGAGACATAAATACACCAACACTGGTTGTCAAACAGTGATGGGTGGACATTTAGATATCTACATATATATATATATATATATGTATGTGTGTGTGTTTGTGCGTATACACAATGGGCTTCTTTCAGTTTCTGTCTACCAAATCCACTGATAAGACTTTGGTTGGCCTGAGGTTATAGTAGAAGACACATACCCAAGGTGTCATATAGTGGGACTAAACCTGCAACCATGTGGTTGGGAAGCAAGCTTCTTGCCACACAGAGAGAGAATGGAATTCACAAGCCTTTATTATTCACTACAATTGTTTCAACGCATCATACATCACTGCCTCTCAGTTGAGATGCTGTACAAACACTTGTGGTGCATCATTGGTGCAGATGTGTCTCGTCTGGTGACTTGACAAAAAGTACCTCATTTTTTAATCTCCAATGCACAATGAGTTGAAATGATTGTAGTGAATAATAAAAAGTCTTGTGAATTCCATTTTCTTTCTCTTTCTCTCATATTTTATAAACTCTATGGACATAAAAGGAATTCCTGAAGTAAATCCAGTGGCACTTAAATCCATACTGTTGATGTCATCAGGTAGCCAAATAGTAAACAGGCTTTAAAAGGCATACTACAAGGCGTATATTCAAATTTAAAATTATGACTAGTTTATATTAGGAAGAATGTACTCTATATGTTTGAGGATGAATATTCCTGTTGTATTTGTATGAATCAAATATGTATTCTGACAAATTACCTGTGGTGGAATGAAAAGATGATAATTGTTATTATAGTTTCTTGTCCAGATGGTAAGGATATTTTCACCCAAGGTTGTCAGACTTCTGTGAATGTACATACTTGAAGATATTTGCCAAGAATGCAGGTGGAAGTTAACTACTTGCTTTCTGAATCCTTATATGTATTTGGAGAACAATGAAAATTATTGGTGTCCTTAGGTACTTCTTTCTGTATTCACCAGCTTCTCTTTCCTTACCTAGACATGAATATGATTGTCAGGAGAACAGCTGTATTACATAATTTAGTTTGTCTTTCCTCATACACTACTATCACACTACAAGCGCGCACACACACACACACACACACACACATACATGCGCACGCACACACACACACACACACACACACACACACACACACAGCTGCCATTCATAAAATTAATTGTTAACATCTGTTATTGCTTAATCTCATTCTAGCCTTGATCAGATAGATCTATGATTATCTGCATTTTTTGAGTTGTGAACTCGTTCAATCTGGATAACTAATAATAGTTTATATATGTCTGTATATTACCTCTCAGTCTTTCTTTCGACTGCTATTGTCTGTATTAGTCTGCACCCTTCATTTAGTACTTTCATTGATAGTGATAAGAACCATTCAAATGTTGACATGCGTATAGATATATCCAGCAACAGCAGTTTGTGTCTCATTATCAAAATATTATTAATTATTATCATGTTCAACATTAAGAATTGTTCTCTTCTACAGAAAGCCGAATAAAATGGTCTCAAAAATGGAATGACTTATAGTCATAGTTTCAAATTGATTTCAAAATAGTGAGTGAATGAAATAATGTAAATCGAACAAAGACATAAATGGGTTTAAAAATGACAATTTTATCCTTAATTTAGAATGTGAAGAGAAGGAATATATATTCTTTGTGTTTGTTTTTGTGATTTACTTTACATTTTGCTTCTTGAATTGTATGTTTACATTTGTTTGTTAAATCTACATATGGTGCTAAATTATTGATTCTGGTGGTATTAGTCCTGTTTAAAAGAAATAATCTCTCTTTTGTCAGTGTATCAGTATATGTAAACACATGTATACATGCATACATGAAAATCAGATCAATTACTATTCCAGTCATTTGGGCTGGTTGGTTCTACAAAATAGTTTCTCTGCAGGTGTCCTTGTATATTTGAAAACCTTTGCCCAGGAAACTACCTCTCTGTTGTTTCTTAACTTCTTTTTCCTTTTTTTAATTTAATACATATCATGCATTTTGTAAAAAAAACAAGAAAAGAAAAATTGCATTGTTATAGATTTTCAACAGACCAAGCACTGGTCTACTGCATTTCTAATAGCATGAGTAACAAGGAAATATCTATGTGAGTTGAGTGGAATAAATGCTGCAGGGTATTTTTCTTTGGCATACCAGTTTGTTGGCAATTTTCTCACAAATTTGTGAGATATACATATATATAGTTTGCTGATATACAATTATCTATATTACACACTCACTCACTCTCTCGTGCACACACACACACACACACACACACACACAACAGGCTTTTGTACAGGTTCTGTTTATTAAGTTTTTACTCACAAAGCATTGATCAACTTAAGGATTTGGTAAAAGACACATGCCCCAAAACTAATTTTATTATTTCTCTAATAGTTATAGCTTTCTAAATAAATCTACCATAAATACATTACACTCATGTCCAGCTGTTATCTTTCTGCTGTTCATAATAAGTTTGTTTTCTAAATGTTTCATCTATGTACTACTAAATATGGTTTCCTCTATTTAGCTGTGTGGTTTGTATGAGTCTAACTCTTATTCAGTCCTTATCTAACATTTTACCATTTTAGACTCCTTTTTTTTTTTCTACCCTAATCACATCCATGTTTTTAACCCAGCCCCTCTGAATTCTTGTTTCTTGAATTTGTCATTTTAATAATATCAACCTTGTTTTGCATATTTTGATGTGATCTTGTTACAAATATTTTCTTAAAATAATTTTGTTTTATTGTTTCCTTGAAATGATTTTAATTTTGATTTCAATAATTATTTTTTTATTTATTTTATTCCAAAAATACAATTCTAATAAGAACCCACTTCATTTTATAATTGTAAACAAAATATTTCAGTACACCTCTGTTTTATTCATGTTTTTATTGGCAAATCTTTTATCTTTTGTTCTTCTAATAATTTTATTTGAGATTTATTCTCCATAGTGCCTTACTAGTTACAAATAGCCAAGAATCTGACATGAAAAAGATTATAGGAATCTGTTTATTTGTGCAACCAAAAGAGTTTTCTTCTCTCTCATAATCCTGTTTGTAAGTAGAGAGTGTCTATTGTGTGAATGTGCTGTTTCCTTTTAATCAGTGTTGGTCAGTTCAAATTAGCTGTTCCCAGTCAAAATGTTAAGTTTTAACTTATCTTTCTATGTTTTACTACTGTGTTGTTTATTAAGTGCTGCATTGTAATAATTTATCTACTCATTATTTGTGAGAACATAGTACTTTGTATGGAGTATTAGTTATTAAGAGTAACCATTGGGAAACCACTGATAGCAGTGACTCAATCAATTCCTAGCGATATCTGAAGAAGGAATTTTTGCATTCCAAAATATTATTATTATATCAGACTATGGACAATTGAATTATAACAGTTATTATAGTCCACTCTGCATTGTTGCGCCATTCGAGACACATTATATTTTAGTTATAAAATGCTTTTAATTAAAATTTCATTGTGGTTAACTCAAGATTTACCAGCTTAAAAGCCTGAGATATTAATACTGTCTTTTGTCATTGTTACTTCACCTAAAACAAGCCAATGAGGTTATTTCTATGTGGTCGTTTGACTTCATAGAAATACTAGCCAAACCTCTTAAACTGCTAATGTCTTACATAGGGAAATGATTCATTAGATAATATGGCTTGACATACCACTAAAAAAGACAGCATGGTCATGGCTGCAATGCATAAAGTCTGCTTTTAAGTCAGAATTTTCATTGGGTTGGACATTACTTAAGATCTTTGCTAATCATTTGCATAAGATGATAACATTAATTTTAGATAATCTACTAATCCTAATATGTCTTCCAAGTAGAAATATTTTAATTTTAATTATGTGTGTTATATGAGCGTTTAAAGAGACACACAGATTGGTGTGATGGAATTTGTATTTATCACTGACTAAATTCCAAGATTCTAGTTCTGAGGTTAAAATTTCACTTTATCCTTTAGAATTACAAAAAAAGAAACATCTCCCAGTCAGTGCAAATTAGCTTTTAAAAATCCTGATAGAGACAAGTTTGTTGAAGAGAAAATAATAATCTCAAACAAATTTGTGCAAAAGAAAAAAAATTCATACAAGACTAAGACTAAAGTAATTACTCAAAACTGCAAGCATTTATTGGTATTGAAATGAGAAAACCACTATAAAACTCTTTGTTACTATGTCTTGAACTATACTAAGTTGTTTATGGGCCTTAGGGAGCTGCTACATACTCACTCAGCCTGTTAGGAGCAACAGCTAAATTTCCCTCAAATCAGGTCATCAGCTTGGAAAATTATAGTATGCTGTAGATAATGTTGTCACAAATATTCTTTAGAGCACAGTGATTAATGCTAGAATGTGTTTGTTCAGTGAAAGTTAGTCTTGTGCTACACTACAACAGTATAACGAAACAAAAATGGTAAAAAAATTATTTAGATAGTGTGCAAGAGGAAAGTCCGTGCTGTTATGGTCATGTGATGTGTATGGATGAGGGCAGCTGCATCAGGAAGTGCTGGTCTCTAATTGTGGGGGGAACATATGGAAGGGGTAGACCCAGGAAGACATGGGATGAAGTGGTAAGAAAGGATCTCACAGAGGTAAGAAAGGATCTCACAGAGGTAAGAAAGGATCTCACAGAGGTAAGAAAGGATCTCACAGCGGAGATGACAAGGGACTGAGATTTCTGATGGTTTACTGTGCTTGAGAAGATACGTCAAGCTAAGTAAAACTGTGGCTGTCCATGCATGCAGGCATGTCCTCTACATCCCTCTCTCAGCTGATCCTAATCTTGTGGGCTGATGGGTGCTGGTGCCATGTCAAAGCACTTGTGTCAGTGCCACTTAAAAGCACCCATGTTGGTGCCATGTAAAAGCACCCAGTACACTCTATAAAGTGGCCGGCATGAGGAAGGGCTGTAGAAACCATACTAAAACAGAAAAATGGAGCCCGGGCAGCTCTTCAGCTGACTAGCATGGGAAACAGATGTTAAATGATGATGATGATGATGATTGCAGGAGCACATTTCATATCTGTTGTCTCTTTAAAACCATGCAGGCCTTTAAACTTGGTGCCCATCCACTCACAAAGCATTTTGGACACATCATCAACTATCTCTCTTACCTGAACCAAAGACAAAACATAAATGGCCACAATATTTCCATTTTGAGTGCAAACTCTTTACTGGGTTACCAACCACTCTCAATGAACCCTAAGAATTCCAAATGATCATGTACCAAGTGCATACAACCTGTTTTAAATCAAACAAACTGTATTACAGGATTATCCTATCTCTATTGCACCCCACCTAGACATCAAGTAAATTTTGACTTTTAGTATTTCCTAAATAATTTGTTGAAGCTTGTGCTTACTATTCCTCTAATGCGTTGTTGAATACTCATTCTCACTGTTCACCACTATGTATGTGTATATGCTGGGAAACATTACCTTACTTGGAAATAGGCCAGGGTTGGTTACAGGTATACAATTTATCTCAACAACTTCCATCTCACACATGCAAGCATGAAAAAATGGCTGTTAAACTGATGAGGCTGATATCTGTATATGTCCGTTATTTGCTTGGCAATGTTTGAGCAACTCAATTCAGGACGTGTTAACTCATATTTGGTACTTATGTATAATCTTGGTGACTGTATGTTCTACAGAATCAAATGGTGTTAATAAATACAAATAACTCCGTCCATTTTGATTTGATTTCTCAAGAAAAGTTTTTAAAAAGATGAAAATATAAAGAAAAGAAAAAATTAGCTGTTAAAGTTTTAATAGCTTTAGTAAGTTTTCCAGACCTTTAAACCCAACTAAATAATTTAGGAGCAACCTATACATACTAAGCACCCTGCATATGTTGATATAAGGTGTTTAACATTTTAGTTTAAATTGTCTATCGACATTTCATCCACATACTAACGAAGGTTATCTCATTTTCATCAAGGAGCACAACGTTCTTATTTTTTAAATGGTTTATTGAAGAATATCATCTGTCATATTGAACACGTTGGACAATTACACGAAGAATCTGTTATTAAGAAAGAAATAGGTTGTTAGGAATATCAACAGCTGAATTGAAAGTGTAAAATTTAGAGATGTTAATTTTTATATCACAGACAAATTATTGGCATTCACGTGAACATTAGCACTCGACAAGAAGTCATCTTAAATTCCATTCTCATTGATTTTCACCCCTGTTCTAAGAACATATAATTAACTGACCATATTCTGTCATACTTTTTCTGCCAAGAGTCGGTTCAATTTCACTTAATTGCTTTTATCTTTTGAGAGAAATAAACTCGGTAGGAATTCAACTAAACTGATTTGTATTCTCCATTCAACAGAGAGATTACCTTTGTCTTGGAATGATTAGAACAACCATCTTTAGCCATAGAATATTTGGAGATTATCTGAAGATATTTGCTTGTATTGTCACATTAAGAATTGGTATTGCTTCTTTTTTTTTTTTTTTTTCCTTTACCAAGAATGAAAATTGTGAATGTGTTTGTGCTTTTGGACACACTGAATTCTATCAGACATACTGTAAACTGTTTACTACTACTTTGGATTATTTTGTTCACTCTTATATTATCCGGCTAGGTTTCATTTACAAAAATTTTGTCTTTGAGTCCCTAAATATGAGATGTTATGAAGTCAGATTAGATAAACAAACCGTTTCTTTTCACAGTCATCCATTGGTTTCATTGTACACCGCTTCTTTCTTTGACCTCTTTCTGTTTTCTTATTCTCTTGTTTTTATCCTAATCTTTCTCTTCTTCAGTCTGAATTTATGAAGTAATATGTATTCATTCTGGGAATATTGCTAAGAACATTAATTAACAAATTTTCTTGTAAATCCCAAGTGATTTTTGTTTCTTTTTCATACCAGCTTCCAGTTGTTTTTCTTTTTACATTTCTCTGTTCCTATGACATGTCTTAGGTTTTTCTGTCACTGTCAGATATTTCTCACAGTTGTATCTTCTAAAACTATCTATCCTGTATTGTTGGTTGCATGTCTGCCTTCTTATCTCTGAGATCTTTTCTTGTCTCCTCAACAATTGCCCAACTCTGGTTTCTGGAGGCCTGGCTATTGAATGTTTCCCTAACTTTTGACTTTCAGTCTCTCAATTTTTTTTTTCTTTTCTTTTTTTTTTCACTATTCTATCAACATCAGGTGAAAAAAGAGGTAAGGGAGGTAAGACTGTTTACTTACTGCTGCTGCTGCTGGTTTATAAGTTGATGTTATCCTTGTTTTCTTTCATAATGTTACTATATCCTGGTTAACTGAGTATTAGTTTAAAAAAAAAAAAAAACGAAAGTTTCCTAATTAAATAAATCAATTTCTAAATTCTGTAGATAAACAAAACTTATAATGTCTTAGTTCAGATACTTTTTTATTTTTTACAGCTGGAATGAATTATTAGTATGGTTCAGTCATTTACTTGTGTAATTGCTAGCTGTTATTAACAAGCCTAGTCATTAACAAATACATGAATATGTCATGTCATTAGTTGATAGTGAAAGACATTTTAATGAGAGAATAAGGCTGATAATAATAATAATAACAATAATATTAATAATAATAATAATAATAATTTCAAGTTTTGGCACAGGGCCAGAAGACAAAATGCTTAATAACATTTCTTCTGACTCTTCACATTCTGAGTTCAGATGTCACTGAGGTCGACTTTGCCTTTCATTCTTTCAGGGTTGATAAATTAAGTACCAGTGAAACACTGGGATCAATGTAATCAACTAGTCCCATCCCCACAAATTTCAAGCCTTGTGCCTATAGTAGAAAGGATTATTATTATCATTATTATTATTACTATAATTATTAAGGCAAGCTGGCGGAATTGTTCACATGTCAGACAAAATACTTAGTGACATCTCTTTATGTTTTGAGTTCAAGTTCTGTCATGGTCGATTTTGCTTTTCATCCTTTTAGAGTCAATAAAATAAGTGCCAGTCAAGTACTGGGGTTGATGTAATCAACTTGTTCCCTACCCTCAGAATTGCTGGCCTTGTGCCAAAATTTGAAATTACTATTATTATTTGGATAGTAGATTGGCAGAATCATTGGAATATTGGATTAAAATGCTTTGCAGTATTTGTTCTAATTCTTAATGTCCCGAGTTCAAATCTCACCAAGGTTAACTTTGTCTTTTCATCCTTCCAGTGTCAAAAAAATCAAGTACCAGTCAAGTACTGGGGTCAGTGGTATGAACTAAACACTCTCTTTTCATGAAAGTTACAGTTGATCTCAGAGCCAGAACAAATATTGCAACACTTTTTTTTGTGTTATACTCTAATAATTCTGCTAAATCATTAAATAATATAAATTACATTTAGGAAAAAAGAAACTAAAAAAAGGTGGTTGATGGTAGAATTTCAAAAGTGACGAGCAAAAATGCAACATCTTGTTTCATACCTCTGCATTCTGTTCAAATTCAACTAGACTTGACTTTCCCTTTCATCCATCCAAAGTTGATATAATAAAGTACCAGTCAGATACAGGGGATCAATTGTAAATTGACTTTATTCTCCTGAAAAATTGATGGCTTTGTTTTTGTGTCAGAAATTATTATTAACTGAATTTTACATTTTGAGTTCAAATCCTGCTGAGGTCAACTTTGAATTTCATTCCTCCATAAAGTACCAGTCAAGTATAGTATCAACTGGTACTCTCTCCCTTTAAGTTGCTGGTCTTATGCTTAAATCAGAAACCATATTATCATTATTATCATTAAGGTGGTGAGCTGGTAGAGTCATTAGCATGTTGGCCAAAATGCGTAGCTGCATTTCATCTGCCACTACATTCTCAGTTCAAATTCTGCCAAGGTCAACTTTGCCTTTCATCCTTTCGGGGTCAGTAAATTAAGTAGCAATCAAGTACTGAGGTTGATGTGGTCGACTATCCCCCTCCCCACAAATTCCAGGCCTTGTGCCTTTAGCAGAAAGGATTATTATTATTATTATTATTATTATTGTTATTATTAAGGTGGTGAGCTGGCAGAATCATTAGCATGCTGGGCAAAATGCTTAGTGGTATTTCATCTATCGTTACATTCTGAGCTCAAATTCCACCAAATTCAACTTTGCCTTTCATCCTTTTGGGGTCAATGAATTAAGTACCAGTCAAGTACTGATGTCGATGTGATTGATTGCCCCCCCCCCCTCCCCACAAAAATCCAGGCCTTGTGCTTTTAGTAGAAAGGATTATTATTATTATTATTATTATTAAGGCTGCAAGCTGGCAGAATCATTGGCATGCTGGGCAAAATGCTTAGTGGCATTTCATCTGTCTTTACGTTCTGAGTTCAAATTCCACTGAGGTCAACTTTGTCTTTCATCCTTTTGGGGTTGATAAATTAAGTACCAGTGAAACACTGAGGTTGATGTAATTGACTAATCCCCTCCCCCAAAATTTCAGGCCTTGTGCCTTTAGTATAGGGGATTATTATTATTATTATTATTATTATTATTATGGCTTAGCAGAATCATTGTAATATTGATCAAAATGCTTTAGGGTATTTGCTCTGGCGCTCTATGTTCCAACTTCAAATCCCCCAGAAATCAATAAGGAACCAGTGAAGTACTGAGATTGATGTAACTGAGTAACCTTCTCCTCTCAAAATTGCTGGCCTTTACCTAAATGAGAAGCAATTATGATTCAAGATCTTTCTATTCTGAGCTCAAATCCCATCAAGGTCAACTTTGCTTTTCACCCTTTTGGGGGTCAATAAAATAAAGTCCCAGTCAAGTACTGGGGTTGATGTAATCTTGCTCCTCCTCTCAAAATTTCTGACCTTGTACTGAAATTAGAAACCTTGAGCTGGTAGAATCGTTAGCATGTTGGGCAAAATACTTAGCATTTTTTCTGGCTCTTTACATTCTGAGTTCAAATTCCACTGAGATTGACTTTACCTTTAATCCTTCTGGAAGTCAATAAATTAAGTACCAGTTGAACACTCAGGTTAATGTATTTGACTAGAACCCCCTCCTACCAGATTTCAGGCCTTGAGCCTCTAGTAGAAAGGACTATTATTAGTATTATTATTAAGGTGGTGAACTGACAAAATGCTTAGTGGTATTTTTTCCAGCTTTATGTTCTGAGTTTAAATCTCACTGAAGACAACTTTCCCTTTCATCTTTTAGGATTCAATAAAATAAGTTCTTGTTGAAACTCTGGGATCAATTTAATTAACTTGCCCATCCCCTCAAAATTACTGATTTTGTAATCCCTAGCCTGACAGTGCTACCAAGGAGCACCGCTGGTTTGAAATAAGCACTGCAGGCTCAGAAGTGCTACCAGGCAAGACTGTCCAAGGTGCTTGCAAAGCACCTTACTGCATGCATTTGTGCAGTGTCCAAGCATTGCTGATTTGTGAAGTTATGTTGAACAGCTGCTATCATGTGTGGGATGGATCTATCAGCTGAACCCATTGTGAGGATTGCCTCGCCACTCACCTCTAACAAGGCAAGGCAGGCATGTTTGTGTAGTCACTATGACAAAAGAGGTTATGTGATAGATGAGACTAAAAGGATTGAGAAAATACCTCTTCCTCTTCAGTCAAGCACAATGAGATTGGAGAGCCAAATGTTCTCTCAGTGAATTTCTGAAAAGATAGGTCACTGTGGCAAAAATGGTTAGGGTAAATGGACCTACTCTAGGCATGCACACGTAAATTGGAGAACAACAGTTGGGCAAAGATTTGTACCTTTGGTGGTCAGGGTAATCTTGGACCTGTGGGCTGCCTTGATTTGCCCAACTTGGAGTTTCTCCTTTATCAAGGACACTGCATCATTCATGTTATCACACAATTGTATACTTTGTGCACTTTTATCTCATTTCACTGTTTTTTTTTCCCATTTCGTTCTCATCTTTTATGTAAAACCTCACAAATTGCCGACCGTCCTTGTAAGGTACTCCTTCTCTATACTCTTAAGGCTAATAAAGAAAATCATTATTATTAACCTCAACGATGAGGAGAGCAATTTGAAGCACATGACTGACACTGTAAAACGTAATTTTTCATACTGTATACTATTACACACTTAACCAGGATATAATGATAACAAATTGATGGTGGTGGTGGTGGTTGATGCATGTTGTAACTTCTTACTATATCAACTGGTTATTGTCTGTACTACTGGTCAATGGTGCATGGTTCTATTCTACTCGGTGGCAAGGGCTTTTCTATTTCTTTCTTTCTTTTTTTTTATATTTTTTTAAAATTTTGTACTCTGCGAAACTGGGAACCCCTATTGAATCAGCTCAGATTTATTCTACATATCATCCTATCCTATGTTGTAATATTCATTGTTAGTCAGAAGAGTGAAAAATAAGGTTCTGAAAGTTGTTGGTAATGTTTTGAATAACCACATTACAGATTCTAGATTTCTTTAAAAAATTATTATATAATTTATAATAAAAAAAAAAAAAGGCATTTTTTTGAAAAAAATTTTTTTGTTAGAACCACTGCTGAATTTCTATTTATTTATTGTTTTCAACTTCCCTAATATCTTCATTTGCTAATTCAATCCTGTCAATTTAAACTATTTCTTAAAAGGACTTAGTGTATGAAAATATTTTTGTGTTTACAAATATTGTCTATTTTACGAAAAACTATACAATATAAAATAGGGGGTGGGGTTTGTGACACTTAGCAAATGTTGATGTCTTTCTGTAAGCACTCAGTTTTAGTTTTTTTTTTTCATTTTTATTTTCATTATTATTATTATTATTATTATTATTATTATTATTATTATTATTATTATTCAGACATTTCCCTGTTAGAAAAACCTTTTTTGCATGAAACAATGTTTCAACTGTACCTTAAATTGCCCTATTTTTTACTTTTAGTTATTATAATTGTTTTTGTTTTTTCAATTTCATTTTCAATGTCCCAAATGAACTTGTTCTTTTGAATTTTGTTTCCAAGTTGGAGCAATCTTTGTAAAGATTTTAAAATAGTAAATAGTTAAATATCACAAAAATGTTAATAAACTGCACTAAGTTTTATAACTTCAACAATTCCCATCCTTCATGTTACAATTGATTTAAATCTAATTAAATTAGCATAAGGTTGTTGTTTTTTTCTGTTTATTTTTCTGTCAGTCAGAAGAATCAATCCATTTTGTACTATCCTAAAACCTTTTGTTACTATTTTGGTCAGTTCTTTATCTGTATCATCAATCTCTTCTTCAACAACATACTTTACCCGTAACAGTACAAGCTAATCCTTTGATTTTTTTTTTTCTTTCTTTTAACTGATCAGTTTAAGTAAAACTTAAAATCCACTCTTAAGAAATCTTCTTAAAATGTTTACATAATAATTTAGAAGATATTAAACGTTGTTTTGGTCGTCATTGGTTTTATATTAATAATTGTGCTATTCTCTTTTGAGCAGTTTTATTTAATTTCTTTCCTTTTTTTTATGTTGTTGTTGGTGTTTATTTTCATTTTTAAAACTTGTCTCTATCTGAAATAAATTGTTGCTTAGCATTGTTGTAATCATCTATATAAATTGAAATGGTAGAATAGCTGAACACCAGAAACTCTGTGTGCGTGTGTGTATAATGTAGTCAATTATGCGAATAGACAAATTAAATATAACAGCTTGGGTTATATATACAAAATAAATATATACATATGTATAAATGCAAACAGAAAAAAAAAGCAAAGATTCAAGATTTTCGGACAAATATTTAAGTATGAATATATAGATATTTATGTCAATAGATCAAATTACACAGAATACAAATGACAGAGATTTAATGGGGAAGAGGTAAGATGTTATAAGTCCCCTAGAAACAGCTGTTGAACATCTTACCTCTTCCCCTTTAATTCTCTCTGTCATTTATACTCTGTGTCAGTTTGATCTAGTGATATAAATATCTATGTATTTATACTTAAATATTCATCATCTGAAAGTCTTCAGTCTTTGCTTTCTTTCTGTTTACATGTGTGTGTGTATATATATATATATATATATATATATTGTATATCAAACCCAAGCTGTTATATTTAATTTGTTTATCCACATAATTACCTCCATATCTACTCACTTTGAGTCCTCTTATAGCCACTTTTTACTCTGTGGAATTGGTCCTTCATAAAGACATCAGAGCCTAAATTCAAATCATTTGAGCATTACTAAGTGTTTTCTATACCGTGAATCCCTGGATCTCATCTGTTGACTATATATATAATGTAGTTGTTGATTATGACCAATCAGAATGTTAACATTAGTATCACATCTATTTTTGTTCTTAGCAACACAGGTGACTTGTCAGATCTGCTGGCCATATATATATATATATATATATATATATATATATATATATATATATATATATTGTCTTGCTAAGAAGCAATGCAAGATACTTGGACTTTTGACTCCAGCTAAAAGCAACAAGCTGCTCCCATTCCTTATTAAGAGAATCTGTGTAAATGGAGTCAGGACAGGCAGAGTTTCTGCTTGTACCAAGGCACATAATTTGTGACCCCACCACCACCATACACACACAGAACTTTTTCCATCAGTTGGTTCGTATTTTGAAATGTGTTATAGGGACATAAACAAACCACTATTGTTTGCCAAGTGATGATGATACAGATATGTGCATGCATGCACACACACATACACGCACATATGTGTGCATACATATATATATCTATATGCTGATAACCTTGTTCTTATAGTAGAACCTGTGGAAGATTTGGAAAAGAAGATCCAAACGTAAAACCTGGAATTGAAGGGCATTAAAATAAACTTAGCCAGTACTGAAGTGCTAAGCCAGGACTCTGATGCCATCTGGAAAATGATGCTTCATATGCAGAAGAGGTTGAGGAGGGTCTCCATACAGTGTACCCTATGGGGCTATGTACTCAGTGGGTGCTCATAAAACATAGAATGATGGACACGCTGACAGCAAAGATAGTATTCATATGTTATCACACTGTTATATTGTAATTGTTGTTGTTGCTGGAGGTGGTGGAAGCAGTACTCCCTCCTCTTCATCCTATCTAATTTTAACAAGACAAATTGTAGAATTCATGAAGTGGTGGTAATGAGATTGAAGTGTCCCAAAAATGGAAGGAAAAATCAAAATATTAGTTAGGAAATCCTTGTCCTACTTGGTTATTTAATTTATGCTACCAGGGACATCAAATGTAAAGCAGTGGGGATATGATGATGACAGGTGTGGTGGTGATGATGATGACAATCATCATCATCATAGTTGTTTTTGTGTGTTACAAATTCATTCTTCATTATTAAGAACACTTGAAGAATGTCTAATTGAATATCAGTTGGTAAAATGAAATATTAAAGAAGTTTATTATTAAAATGAGTGGAGTCGGAGATTGCCAATGTTGACCTTCATTAGATATAAAGTTCTCACAACTAATTGAATGAAACTTGATCCTTAATGAGCATTCTAAAAAGATACACTCTTTGTTTAATCTATCTTCAATGTGGCTTTGTGGTGACAGAATAGCAAAGTGGTACTATCTTGTGACTGTACACAATCTAGCCAATGAATATTGCTGTCTTATTTAGATATAACTTCATTTACTAATTAACAGTCCCCTTCTTTGATAAGGCTATTTTTTTTCAACATTTTAGTCAAGAGCTGACATTCCTAAGTTTCAGTAATGTTATCAACTCATTCTACCAACTTTCCACCATTATCATGGCTTTTAGTTATAAAACTTTAGAGTCCTTTGATGATGGAGAAGAATTTGATGTAAGTTGGCATCTGCATATGTATTCTTTTATTCATCCTGACCACTGTCAATTTTATATTTTATGGTTCCAGTTACTAGGCTTCAGCCATACTGGCAGTAATGCCATCAAACATGTTTTGTGATTCCACTCTGTTATTTCTGTGTTTACTTTTCTGAAATTGTGTTTTACTAGCGATTATTTTTAATTGTACAAAAGAAAATTAGCAATGGTTTAACATTTCATTTCAGCTGTTTTGTATGTCATTTTCTTCACTTGCTCATCCTCCACATTGTCTACTGTTGTTGTTGTTTAGCCTCTGAGATGTTCCAGCCATGACCATCCCATCTGTTCTTACATCATTTTTTTTTTTTTTTTTGTCTTTAGAGTTATGCATTAGATTCGCTTCCCTGTTTATCTTACCTTTAGTCATTTTCACATTTTGATTATGGCTAGCAAACAATATTATTCATTTTTATTGTATTATGTCCACACCAGCTGTATTTTCATTTTTGTCTTTTGCTTATCTTTCTTTTTTGTTTTAAGTATCTCAGGACTCATCAGAGTTCGTTCAACTGGTCAATAGAATTATCTTGAACATTTACCAAATCCTAATCATTTCACTTTGGTTGTATACTTCTTTAGTTTTCTCATAGTCTAGATGAGAAATCTTTATAATCATTTTCTCCCATTTACAGAAGATAATCTCTTTGGTCTGTTGTTCTATTATTATTTGGTAGAACTTCTCTAATTGCTCAAGTCATCTATTCTTTGTGACCATAGTCACTATAAATAGTTTAGATATATTACTTTCAAAATTAGTGTTCTTACATCAATAGTTATAATAGTTTAGACATAATATACTTTCTAAATTAGAGTTCTTACAAAATGGTTATAATAGTTTAGGTACATTACTTTCAAAATTATTTCTTACCAACTTGGGAATGTTATTTTCTCCTAGGAACACATTTCAGCTTCTAGCTTACAACCACTAGCACACCACATACCAACACAATATTTAGTTTCTCTTCTATTGGTTTCAGCTGTCAGGCACTGCTATTTCTCCATCTCTACCCATTCTTCAAATCTGTCGTATAAATATTTATATTTAAGTACTGATAATGTTTCTTTATATTTAAGTTTGTGTGTGTGTGTGTGTGTGTGTGTGTGTGTGTGTGTGTGTGTGTGTGTGTGTGTGTGTGTGTGTGTACAGTTATTTGTATGAACATTTAATGTTTATTTTTCTGAGATTTTTTACTCTAATAAATAGCTGAACACTAACGTTTATGTTCACTTTTGTATGGTCTGCCAATTTCATATAGCATGTCCTTTTGCAGTACACAAGCCTAGATTATCTCCTTAATTATTCATAATCCCTTACTGTTCCTTATTTTTAATTAAACTTCAATAGATGGGTATCAGAATAATTTATTTCTGCGTTGACTATTGACTATCACAAGTTTAATTGAGGTGAACTTTTCTCACAATTTGATATTTTCTTTTGAAATGAACATATCAAATACTCTCTCTCTTATTTTACAACTTTGTAGTTACAGATTTCAGAGTTCTTCAAACATTCAGTTACCACTTTTGCAATGTAGACATGTAAAACAAAAAAATGGTTATCTTATAATGTTGTCACGCAATATCAAGGGGTTATTCTAATTGGTTTTATGACTGGTTTTACCATTTTTTAAGTGATATTTGTGGTATTACTAGTCCTATAAAAAGTGTGCTAATACTATAAATAACATACTATTATTGTGCCCTTAATACACTGATATTGTATGCTTAAGCAAGACTTTCTTCTACAAATAAGTTTCATACCTATTTATTAATGTTATTGTTATAGCTAGTTGATCAATTAATTTTTATAAATACAACAGACATTAAATGATGGTGATGAATAATTTTCAAAACATCTATATATATATATATATATATATATATATATATATATATATATTTCCCCTTCAAGTCATCAGGTTATTTAACAACTAGTTATGTTATAATTGATTTATTTGGAAAACAACTAGGTTCTGCTGACAATTAACTCTTGTTTTCTGGTTGTTTAAAGCAATTGTACTGTTTCTCTGAATGTTGTTCTATATTTTTCTCGTGCCAGCAGTCCAATCCATGTCAGCATGGAAGATGGGCATTAAATTATGATGATGATTGACTATTATTTTCAGGATATGTTTAGTAAATCTGCTTAATTTTCATTGTTTTTTTGGATTGCTATCCTTTGGTAAAAAGACAAAGAAAAAAAAAAGAAATCTTTTAAAATTGCAATAAAAAAATTTTCATGCAATAGATAATGAAAATGAATGTTTTTTTTCATTATATGCAGCAAGAGTTTTCAAGTCATATAAGAGCTGGTTTTATCTCTTGCCTTCTTAGCACACACACACACACATACACACTATATATATATATATATATATATATATATATATATATATATATATACACACACATAAAGTAATGCTGACATTATATCATATGTTAAGTCCTTTTTGCATGCCTCTTGTATGATGGTATGGTACACAAATCATCTCTTGCCTTGACTATCAGACACTATTATACTACACACAACCAAAGACTGCATAGTAATATATACAGCATACTCCTTTACAAAACTTTGGCATGAAATATCAGGAGTTCTGGACCTCTTTCTCTTGCCATGGATTTATTCAGACAACGCTTCCTACTTCATAATTGAGAGTATACCTTGTATGCTATCATGTATATCAGCTTTCATTATTTTTCTGCTTGCTGATAAACTCATGGTATGTGTTTGTTTACAGTGATACACACAAAAAAATAAATAAATAAAATAAAATTCATGAACTTGAAAATATTTTTAACACTTGACAGTTTTTGGTTAAAACATCACTCAAAGAATAGTTACTTCCTTGTTGTTCACTGACATATAATATTTCATATCTGTGTGTGTGTGTATATATATACACACACATATATATGTACATATAATATACATACATACATACATACATACATACATACATACATACATACATACATACATACATACACAGGATTTAATTGTGAATCTGAATGATTGCCTGATAATATATGACATGCTATTCAAGTTTGTCTGACTGTTGTATTACTTGAGACATGAAACTTATTGTAGCTTGTATCTAAATCCTCTGTGTATTCAATGATATTTATCTTTCACAAGATGGACTGCTTTTTTTGTTGATCCCACTAATAACAGAACAGTACACAATATATGCATACATATTTATGTACATATGTGTTTGTGTGTTATTGTTTTTTATTGAAACTGAATGCTTATCTTTCAACTTGAGTTTCATGCTATTGCGTTCTTAAGGTGTGAGATATGGGTCATAAGTAAGCATTTAGTTTCAATAAACCTTATACTTTACAACAGTGGTTCCCAACCCTTTCACTACCAAGGCCCCCTTTTATTTAAATGAGTTTTCCCATGGACTCCTTTTAATATGCTATCCTTATGTGTGTGTGTGTATGTGTATATATATATATATATATATATATATATATATATATATGAAATTTTGAATTTAGCCTGCAGACCACCAGGGGTCCGCAGGCCATAGGTTGGGAACCACTGCTCTACATGTATTGAGCACTCTTCTCTCATTTGTTTGGCACAATTCAGTGTTTGCATTTATGTGTGTATGTCTTGAAATATATATATATATATATATATATATATACAAATTAAAAGGGTAAAGGATTATCAATTTATTAATTAATAAATCAATTAACAATTAACAATTTTTACCAAGCCCATCGGTGTGAAAGCACCATTATTGGTGGAGAACTTATTTAAAAGCTCATATATATTTATAAATATAATTAAGGGATCAGCAAATATTTGCTTCACCATATACCGAAGTTCAGAAATAGCAGCTAAAAAAGCTGAGAATCCCACAGATAGCATCACTTGATGCTATCTGTGGGATTCTCAGCTTTTTTAGCTGCTATTTCTGAACTTCGGTATATGGTGAAGCAAATATTTGCTGATCCCTTAATTATATTTATATATATATATATATATATATATATATATATATATGACTAGAAATATATATTCTTACCTAAAATTAATGAATTCACATAACTAAATTCATCTACTTTTATGATGCACCATCACACAATTTTCTTTGAACACGAATTGCCAAACATGCATGATCAGATTGCCGAGGTTGACTTTGCCTTTCATCCTTTCAGGGTCGATAAATTAAGTACCAGTTGCGTACTGTGATTGATCTAATCACCCCCCCCCCTCCATAAAAATTTCAGGCCTTCTGCCTAGAGTAGAAAAGGACATTTTCTGGAAAGGTCTTGAGGTTGGTGCCGGCTTCAGGTCAATACATTGAACCTGAACTATAGCCAGCTCTAAAAAAAATTTCATTTCTGTTCAGTGTAATATAAGGATTAGTTTTGTCAGCTTAACTGATCCACTCTACAACCCACCCACCACAAAAATTATTGCACCAGTACTGTCTTTTTGTCACATGACAATTTATTTTCTCTTAAATGAATAACAGAAATTAAAACTAGGGTTTCATTGATTATATAATATTTCCAGGCCTAGATATTGGAAACCTATAAAGTGACATAAAAATAAAAGCCTTTCTTTAAACAAAGATGTATTTGCATAGCAAGTGTTTTGATCTGAGATGGTATGTTGAAACTAAAAAGATTGCAGAGTGGAAAACAACCATTCAGAAACATACAATGACCATTAACTTCACTTAAATATTTATTGTTTGTAATATGGTGTCAAAAGTTTCATCACTCAAAACTGCAACCTAATCACTGACAAAATTTGTGTCTCCCATATTACAGTTATTTTATCTTTATACATTATTTGAAAAACGAACTAGGGTGCTAAAAGTTGAATTCCATCTGATCAAGAGTTGTAATTTCATCCTTGATATTAAAACTTGAACAATAGACGTGATAATTAGTTTCCTCAGAAACTGTACTGTGCAGTCAGTACACAAGACCTCGATGCCTACTCACCAGATTATTATGGTGGTACCATTGACTCTGACTCCTCTATTTTTAATTAGACTAATCACATATTTTGTGAATTGATTGAAAACACACAACATAAATGACAAATGTGAATCATTAAGCTTCTTTTTTAGCACCCGAAAAAGTTGAGGTCTAAAGGCTATAGCTATACCATCTTGGCTTTTTAAAAATATTTATTCATTTATTAAAGAAATTGGAAGCAATTAAGTATTAGATCAGCTTATAATTTTTTTTTCTTTTCAATAAGGTTGTTTTTATCAAAAGTCAATGAAAGGAAAATGGTAAAACACTACAAGAAAATATCAGGAATATCTTTGTTTACAACTTCTAAAGTCTCGTGTAATTAAATTAAAACTAATTGAATTTTAATCACATTAAAACTAAGTCTGAACACCCAAAGCAACTCAACAAATAAACATTTTTAAAGAAATAAACTCAAATACATAACTCCTCCTTTCAGTAATTTACAACAATGAATATAAAATTGAAGTGAATGTAACATGAGAGATGAAATTTAAATTGACATAAAAATTATATTGTAAAAGTTTAAAAAATGTATTCTTGCAAAAAAATATTTGCGAAATGTTTTATCTATGAAATAGGGGTTTAATAAAAAAAAAAATCCAAATATATAACTTAGTCTTGTTCTTAGTAACAGAATTATTTTCAACAGATCCTTCTCCATAGAAGAACTTAAATCTGATTCAATTATTTTCAATGTAGTAAAACAGTAGAATTAGTATCTGCAAATTTAGAAATTTTAATATATTTACAATTTACACTTAGTTGCAGTTGGTAAAAAATTGTACTGACTCTGACAGCCCAATAATTGCTTCTGACTCTACAGTCAGCCCTGCTCAAGGATTTGCTTTGTAAAAATGACTTGATTTTATGTAGCTTAGAAGGAATCTTTTGACAAAAACATAAATTGGTGGTGACAAAATAATTTTCTATTATACAATAATTTTAGACATTTTAGTCATCATTTCAATTTTAATTTTACCAGTCAAAAATTGTATATGTGTATGTATATCTTTACTTCTGTCCATAAATGTACATATCAATTGTATGTATTGTTGATATATATATATATATATATATATATATATATATATATATATATGAAGCTGTTATATTTTATTTGTACTTACATTAACTAACTGTGTGCTAGTGAATGCTTTTTTTCCTTTTTTTTGTCTTTTTTTCTTTATGGTATATTCAGCTACTTAGAAAATGTTCTTTGTTTTCCCCTTTTTCATTTTAGTTACTTGATGATGAAAAACCCGAGAAAAAGAAAACCCGAGGAAGACCATCTTCGATGATTCAGTTAAATGCTGTGAGTATTCTGTTTTTATTTAAGCTAGTATTTGAGTCTAATTTAGCAGATGGTAAGATGGGCATCCAACTGTAGAAGGTATGCCAGAAAATGGGGCATACAAGCAGGACACTGGACTTCACCTGCTGCATTGTAGACTACTTGTGTAGGAAGGTAATAAGCGAATAAGAACTGATACAGAAAAGAAAGGGCTCTTAGCCTTTTTACATAGGACGACCTCTCACTAAAATACGTCCTTTCCACGCAGTAAAACATACATTGACAAAATCCAACATGTTTCATTCTTGCTTTGTGTGCAAAATGGTGCAGATCAAATGAATGACAAGACCTGTCCAGTCCATGCTAGCATAGAAAAAGAGACATAAAGCAATGATGATAATAGGAGACAGTTACAATTTGTTGCATATGTTTCTATCCTAGCATTTCAATGACTGTCCTATCTTACAGTAACAACCCCATGCCTAAACATTTAATCACAGCTATCACAAATTATAATCATCAAGACAGACTTCCAAACTGATCCACAAATGATTCACAGCAAGCCATTGGGATGTCTGCATTCCTTTACTTGTTTTATCTGTTAGTGGTTAAAATGGTCTCCAGCTAGAATATTTACTGGTAAAAACACACACTCACACAAATCTCTCAAACTGCACAAATATCTAACTTATGGTGGATTTGACTGTTGGTTTAAAATTGTTACAATCAGAAGTTGAAACTTTGCTAAAAAAAAAAAAAATATAAATAAATAAAATCATTTCCCCTCTTAAGTCAAAGGAAATGTCTTTTCCACTTCACACCTAACTTACATGCAGCTATAAGAATTACTTGCTTCATCAGTTCATATTCAAATAATCAAATCTGCAGATGTTACATGTCATCTATTCAACTATAGTAAAAACAACAACAAAGAAAATGAAATAGAAAAAAAAATTGTATAGCTTTTTAAAATCAATCTCTTAGGAAATTGAGTTAAGAGTACTTTTTTTTTTCCAGGACATGAGTAAATGTTTTCTTGTTAATGGTATTATTTTAAAAGTCAAAATGAAAGAACTGTGGCTATTGTATAGACAACAGAACCAAACTATATGGTTTTTCAGTGTTTAGTTAGGTGCTCCATATGCTTTTCTTTCCTGAAGCTCTTTAAAATATTCAAAGGTTAGTTTATTTGGCTGTATCAGCTGTTCGTTATATACTTAGCCATAAATCTTTTTGCATACATTAATTTTTATGATGAATGACATAAAGTTGATAGTATTGCACTGTATGCTTAGCTAGTATGCAGTGTAATTAATAGCTTGAAATGCTGGGCTGGGGTACCCACTACATGAGCAAAATATGTGACAAGCTGGCATCCTCTTTCATGCTGATGATGTCTGTCAACTTCTTGATACTTCTGTGTAAAATGAGAAAATTTCCAGCTCACATCTTGTATAGAGCAGTGAAGAGTGGAGTCTCACAGAAAAACAGGTTGAATTAGTTCGAGGTAGCAATATTTAGATAACTGCAAGGTAGCAAGCTGGCAGAATCATTAAGCATGTCAAGCGAAATGCTTAGCAGCATTTTGTCTAGTTTCACATTCTAAGTTCAAATTTTGTCAAGGTTGACTTTACCTTTCATCTTTTCAGGGTTGATAAAATAAGTACCAGTTAAACACTGGGGGGTCAATGTAATCAACTTACCCCATCCCCCCAAACTGCTGACCTTGTAACAAAAATTCGAAACCAATATTTAGATAACTTACAGATCACGTGTACTCATAACGGTAATTTTTATTCCGATATCTAAGAATTATAGTATGTGTGTGAAAAGAACAGATTTGTACCAGCAACTTGCTCATGAGTTCAAATATTATCGTAACTTGGTTTGTGTCTCTGGATAAGGCATATTATTCTGTGTGTTTCAGCTTGCTTAGCTGGAAATCAAGCACTACTCTGACTTTATGATTAAGAGGTTTATAGTAGGTAATTGGATTTGTGAAAATATTTTCTCTATATAAAAATATTTGATTTATATCACTTTTAGATAGCTTTGTTTGCCAATAGATTGATAAAAAAGGTTATTGATAATTGTTACATATATTATCATCATCATCATCATCATCATCATCATCATCATCGTTTAACGTCTGCTTTCCATGCTAGCATGGGTTGGACGATTTGACTGAGGACTGGTGAACCAAATGGCTACACCAGGCTCCAATCTGATTTGGCAGTGTTTCCACAGCTGGATGCCCTTCCTAACACCAACCACTCCGAGAGTGTAGTGGGTGCTTTTACGTGCCACTGGCACGAAGGCCAGTCAGGCGGTACTGGCAACGGCCACACTCAAAATGGTGTATTTTACGTGCCACCTGCACAGGAGCCAGTCCAGCGGCACTGGCAACGATCTCGCTCGAATGTCTTTACATGTGCCACTGGCACAAGTGTCAGTAAGGCGACGCTGGGCACAGGTGCCATCACGATTTCGCTTTCACTTGCCCCAAACAGGTTTTCGCAAGCCGAGTTTAGTGTCCAATGAAGGAGACGACGTTGGCATGGGTGCCAGTCGTCAAATTTAGTTCGATTTCGATTTCACTTATACAAGCATTAAATCTATTAAAAATTCAAGTCCTACTTATGTGTCTCCTTTCAATTCCAGAACAATTAGCCACAGCATCACATGAAAGCAAATGCATTAAAATTTTATTCCTTTACATATTATTTTTCTTGCTCTGTTCGGGTTAATTCATTGGTAATATATCCTTTTCTTGATACATGGATCAGCTTAGCTAATCCTTTTCCTAATCACTAAGATCTATATTACTGGCATTTATCTCCAATTTCAAGAGTAACGAATAAGGCATTTCCTCAGTAAGGTGTTTGCTTTTTTTCCCCTTTTTTCTTTCTTTTTCTTTTCTCAGAAGTCAATGAACCTGCAAACTAAGAAATCATTTGTCAATTCCGCAACACTGCTACTACTTTCAGCTGCAAATTATATTAATACCTACTTAGAATCAAGTGGACTTCACTGTGCAGATTATGAGCTGCTGGCCTATTAGCTGGGAGTCTTGTGTTTAACTGACGCATCTCTCTCTCTCTCTTTCTCTCTTTTTCTTTCTCTCTCTCTCTCTCTCTCATATGTAGTAAATGTTATTTAATGCTACCATCATTTTTAGATCTGACATAAGAGCCGGATTTAGTGATATATATTGGTTTTAACTTTTATCCTTCCTTAAGAACAGACATTTACTCAAGTCAGTCCTGCAGAAAGTTATTTCCCCTCCGTCGATAATTCATTGTTGGGGAAAAGCATTAAACTATTAAATGTCTGCTTTTTAAATTACTTGTTTGAATGGCTGAAAACTTAAAATGACTTTTAAGAATTTATATCTTGGTATGAAAGAAAGACTTATCTTTAACCTTAAATTAATTGGGAAAGAAGAAAGAAAGAAAACTGAACATTATTGAGAAAATGCCAGTTCACTATGTTGAACAAAATTCTTTTTAACATGCATTCACTGACTGTGTAGCTTCAAATAAAATAGACTGAGCATGTCAAGACAGTATACCAAGTTATTGAAGGATTTGAACATGTTGAGATAGGTTATATGTGACAAATATCCCTAACATTTCACCATAACCTTTTACTTGTTTCAGTCATTAGACTGCGGCCATACTGGGGTACTGCCTTGAAGAGTTTTTAATTGAATGAATCAACCCTAGTACTGATTGGTCTCTTTTGCCAAACTGCTAAGTTACAGGGATTTACACACACCAACACCAATTGTCAAGCAGTGGTGGGACACACACACACACACATAATGGGCTTCTTTCAGTTTCCATCTACCATATCCATTCACAAGGCTTTAGTTGGCCTGAGGCTACAGTAGAAGACACTTGATCAAGGTGTCACACTGTGGGACTGAATCCAGAACCATGTGGTTGGGAAGCAAACATTTTACTACACATTCCAGTTACTTGATACTTCCAAGTGTTCACCTCATACAACTGATTCTCTGCTTATCTCTATTGTCTAATTTATCTAATTCAACAAATTCTCTGCTAAACATTTTTCCTCTTAAGACTATCTGCAAGCCTTTTCAGTATTTTCAACACACAGAATAGAACACACAGTAGTTCATGCATAAAAATATTGCTATGGTAGCTGCTGGTAATAAACTGACTGCAATGATACTGAATTGAGAAAACCCTTGAGTAAGCTGATAGTCCACAACTATACACTAGTGCCTTTCAAGCACTTCTTTAGTTTTTCATTTCTTATGCTTACAAAAATTTCAAACTCTGGAGATTTTCAGATATCAGACAAAGGATTATTAAATTATTATACATAAGACCTGTTGAGTCAAGTGAAATCGTAGTCATGGCCAATGCCAGTGCTGTTTGACTGGCCCCTATGCCAGTGGCACATAAAAAGCAATCACTACACTCTCAGAGTGGTTGGTGTTAGGAAGGGCATCCAGCTGTAGGAATCTTGCCAAAGCAGATTGGAGCCTTGTACAGCCTCCTGGTTTGCCAGTCCTCAGTCAGACCAGCATGGAAAGTAGACATTAAACGATGATGATGATGTAGCTTCAATAAAATATTCACATTTTTGTTTACTTCAAATGTTTTATTACATGAGAGTTCTGGTAAGGCATTTCACCTTAAGAAATCCAGATTACATTTATTAGAAGTGATGCATTAAACAAAATAAAAATAAAACCAGCAGCTATTTCTTAGAACTTTGACATTTCACATTTATGTTGTGGAGTGGACAGAACTTAAAAAAATATCTTGGAGTCAACCTCATTGTTTCCTAAATTTGGATGTTTTGTTCATTGATTCAGCACTTTCAAATTGAATATCTTATTATTTATATTTAATTTTTGTATTTTGTAGCCTTCTCAAAAGGTTGAGTCAAAAGAAGTAACAGAAACAACTGCTCAGCCATTAAAGGAGATTGCTAAAGAAACCAAGAAGAGTTCTCATGCTGATGATCTACTCAACTTGAGTATGCCAGTTTTATTATTTGTTTTTATTTTTACATTTAATTGTAATGTTGTGCATGCAGGCATAGCTGTCACTTTGCAGCCATATGGTTTCAGGTTCAATCCTACTTTGTGGTATCTTAAGCAAGCATCTTACAGGTATTCAGACTAAATTTGATGATTTTTTTTGTCTCCATTTATCAGAAACAGCTTGATATATTAGTCAACAGTCAATGGCACTGGACAGCATAAAGATTAAAGTTGTGTTGAGAAAAAAGATTACTGACATGAAGGACTGGAAGCTATCTGAATATTGGAAAAGAGTTTACCTGTATCATGAGGATTCATGCTGAGTATCAAAATGTCTGCTGCTCAATGCTCTGTGAACACTGTAAAGGCTGTAAGATGTGACATGAACAGCTGCAATGGAGTCTATGAATCCATGCCAGCAGGAAGGCACATACCAGGCATTCTCACTGCATCCACATGCCAAAATTTATCCCCTCATTTTTGAGCAGAGCTTTAGGGTTCAATACAGACAACTATGTGAAACTGCTGGAGAGGTTGATGCTGGAAGGCCATGTGTGGCAGCAGGATTTGCCTCCTTGCCATACTTCTGGAAAGAGTCAGAAGTGGTTTTTGGAGAATTTCTGTGATTTTATCATCCCTAATTTCTGGCCTCCTAATTACCCGGACTGTAGTTACTATGTGTGGGGACAGTTGAGAAAGACACCAAAGCCAAGCTGGTGGCCAAAATCAAGGAGGTGTTGGAAAATCTTCCTAGGGCCACAGTGAGGAACACATGAACCTGGTCCCGGAGCTATGTAGAGGCCACAGGGAAAGCTTAGGATGGCTTCTTGGAGTAAATTGTTATCTCCCAACCATAATCTAGATGATATTTTTTGATTTTTTAAAGATACTTTTATTTTTGGATAGGACATTGTGTTTTCTTTTCCTTTTAAGCAAACTGTCAAATTTATCCCAAACACCCTATATATATAGAGAGAGAGAAAAACAACTTGTTTTAAATCTCTAAGTGAGAGATATACAGTAACAGTACTGAATAGTATAGTTTATATGCCAACAGAATGTGGCAGTCCTTTGAGGAAGACTGGCAGTTGCACATACATACAAGTCTTCCTTCTCAATGTCACAGATTTTTATCCAAGTGAAAGGCAGCTTAACACCAGTATCACCGCATATATTACTTTCAGAACACAGAGCCAAAACGGACACTGCAAGGCAACTCACTCAATGCTCTAACAGTTTCACCAATCCATCACCCTGCATTGGGACTTTTTTTTATCAACCCTGAAAGGGTGAAAGTCAAAACTAACCTCAACAGCATGTGTCCTTAAGAGAGCATGAGTCAGACCAAATACTGCAAAGCATTCAACCCAACACTCTTAATATCTTCGCCAATTTGCCGTCTAAATGTGTATATATGTGTAATTCACCAATATATAGTGGTGAGAAAGTCATAAACTGATACTTTCAAACAAATATTTCATGGCATTTGTTCTGCCCTAGCTACAGAAGTTTCCTTGTCACTCTTGTCATCGCAGTATAAACAAAATATATGCTTTTATG